>NW_025728702.1:300000-469819 GCF_021461385.2 Schistocerca piceifrons
TGCTTCACTTCAGGTTTACTGTATCCCTTGACCCTTCTAATTGACGATGAAACACAGATATTGCATCGGAATTCAATACAAAAGGCACAATGCCGACTTAAGTACAAGAAGACTGACTCTTCTTACTGTCTATGTTTTGAACCACACCTGTGACACTAGTTATAGATTCCGATGCTTCACTTCAGGCTTACTGTATCCCTTGGGCCTTCTTATTGACGATGAATCACAGAAATTGCATCGGAATTAAACACAAATGGCACAATCCCGACTTAAGGACAAGAAGACTGACTGTTCTTACTGACTATGTTTTAAACCATTCTTGTGACACTAGTTATAGATTCCGATGCTTCACTTCAGGTTTACTGTATCCCTTTGACCTTATTGATGATGAAACACAGAAATTGCATCGGAATTAAATACAAAAGGTACAATTCCGACTTAAGAACAAGAAGACTGACTCTTCTTATTGACTATGATTTGAACCATTCCTGTGACACTAGTTATAGATTCCGATGCTTCACTTCAGGTTTACTGTTTCCCTTGACCCTTGTTATTGAAGATGAAACACAGATATTGCATCGGAATTCAATACAAAAGGCACAATGCCGACTTAAGTACAAGAAGACTGACTCTTCCTACTGTCTATGTTTTGAATCATTTCTGTGACACTAGTTATAGAGTCCAATGCTTCACTTCAGGCTTACTGTATCCCTTGGGCCTTCTTATTGACGATGAATCACAGAAATTGCATCGGAATTAAATACAAAAGGCACAATGCCGACTTAAGTACAAGAAGACTGACTCTTCTTACTGTCTATATTTTGAACCATTCCAGTGACACTAGTTATAGATTCCGATGCTTCACTTCAGGTTTACTGTATCCCTTGGACCTTCTTATTGACGATGAAACACAGAAATTGCTTCGGAATTAAATACAAAAGGCACAATGCCGACTTACGTACAAGACGTCTGACTCTTCTTACTGTCTATGATTTGAACCACTCCTGTGACACTAGTTATAGATTCCGATGCTTCACTTCAGGTTTACTGTATTCCTATGACCTTCTTATTGACGATGAACCACAGAAATTGCATCGGAATTAAATACAAAAGGCACAATGCCGAATTAAGTACAAGAAGACTGACTCTTCTTACTTTATATTTTCGAACCATTCCTGTGACACTAGTTGTAGGCTCCGATGCTTCACTCCAGGTTTACTGTATCCCTTATACCTTCTAATTGACGATGAAACACAGAAATTGCATCGGAATTAAATACAAAAGGCACAATGCCGACTTAAGTACAAGAAGACTGACTCTTCTTACTGTCTATGCTTTGAACAATACCATTGACACTAGTTTTAAATTCCGATGCTTCACTCCAGGTTTACTGTATCCCTTGGACCTTCTTATTGACGATGAAACACAGAAATTTCATCGGAATTAAATGGAAAAGGCACAATGAAGACTTAAGTACAAGAAGACTGTCTCTTCTTACTGACTATGTTTTGAACCATTCCTGTGACACTAGTTATAGATTCCGATGCTTCACTTGACGTTTACTCTATCCCTTGGACCTGCTTATTGACGATGAAACACAGAAATTGCATCGGAATTAAATTCAAAAGGCACAATGCCGAATTAAGTACATGAAGACCGACTCTTCCTACTGTCTATGTTTTGAACTATTCCTGTGACACTAGTTATAGATTCCAATGCTTCACTTGTCGTTTACTGTATCCCTTGGACCTTCTAATTGACGATGAAACACAGAAATTGCATCGGAATTAAATACAAAGGGCACAATGCCGAATTAAGTACAAGAAGACTGACTCTTCTCACTGTCTATCTTTGAACCATTCCTGTGACACCAGTTGTAGACTCCGATGCTTCACTCCAGGTTTACTGTATCCCTTATACCTTCTTATTGACGATGAAACACAGAAATTGCATCGGAATAAATACAAAAGGCACAATGCCGACTTAAGTAAAAGAAGTCTGACTCTCCTTACTGTCTATGATTTGAACCATTCCTGTGACACTAGTTATAGATTCCGATGCTTCACTTGACGTTTACTGTATCCCTTGGACCTTCTTATTGACGATGAAACACAGAAATTGCATCGGAATTAAATACAAAAGGCACAATGAAGACTTAAGGTTAAGAAGACTGACTCTCCTTACTGACGAGGTTTGAACCATTCCTGTGACACTAGCTATAGATTCCGATGCTTCACTTCAGGTTTACTGTATCCCTCTGACCTTCTTATTGATGATGAAACACAGAAATTGCATCGGAATTAAATACAAAAGGCACAATGCCGACTTAAGTACAAGAAGACTGACACTTCTTACTGTCTATGTTTGAACCATTCCATTGACACTTGTTATAGATTCCGATGCTTCACTCCAGGTTTACTGTATAACATGGACCTTCTTATTGACGATGAAACACAGAAATTGCATCGGAATTAAATAGAAAAGGCACAATGAAGACTTATGGCCAAGAAGACAGACTCTTCTCACTGACTATGTTTTGAACCATTCCTGTGACACTAGTTATATATTCCGATGCTTCACTTCAGGTTTACTGTATCCCTTGGACCTTCTTATTGACGATGAACACTGAAATTGCATCGGAATTAAATACAAAAGGCAAAATGCTGACTTTAGTACACGAAGACTGACTCTTCTTAGTGTCTACGGTTTGAACCATTCCTGTGACACTAGTTATAGATCCGACGCTATACTCCAGGTTTACTGTATCCCTTGGACCTTCTTATTGACGATGAAACACAGAAATTGCATCGGAATTAAATACAAAAGGCACAATGCCGACTTAAGGACAAGAAGAATGACTGTTCTTACTGACTATGTTTTGAACCATTCCTGTGACACTAGTTATAGTTTCCGATGCTTCACTTCAGGTTTATTGTATCCCTCTGACCTTCTTATTGACGATGAAACACAGAAATTGCATCGGAATTAAATAGAAAAGGCACAATGTCGACTTAAGTACAAGAAGACTGACTCTTCTTACTGACTATGTTTTGAACCATTCCTGTGACATGACTTATAGATTCCGATGCCTAACTTCAGGTTTACTGTATCCCTTGGGCCTTCTTATTGAAGATGAATCACAGAAATTGCATCGGAATTACATACAAAAGGCACAATGCCGAATTAAGTACAAGAAGACTGATTCTTCTTACTGTCTATTTTTGAACCATTCCTCTGACACCAGTTGTAGACTCCGATGCTTCACTCCACGTTTACTGTATCCCTTATACCTTCTTATTGACGATGAAACACAGAAATTGCATCGGAATTAAATACAAGAGGCACAATGCCGACTTAAGTACAAGAAGACTGACTCTTGTTACTGACTATGTTTTGAACCATTCC
Organism: Schistocerca piceifrons; assembly: GCF_021461385.2. Classification (NCBI taxonomy): domain Eukaryota; kingdom Metazoa; phylum Arthropoda; class Insecta; order Orthoptera; family Acrididae; genus Schistocerca; species Schistocerca piceifrons. The sequence continues at coordinate 303,406 of NW_025728702.1, forward strand.
TGTGACAGTACTTATGGATTCCGATGCTTCACTTCAGGATTACTGTATCCCTCTGACCTTCTTATTGACGAAGAAACACAGAAATTGCATCGGAATTAAATACAAAAGGCATATTGCCGACCTAAGTACAAGGAGACTGACTCTTCTTACTGTCTATGTTTGGAACCATCCCTTTGACACTTGTTATAGATTCCGATGCTTCACTCAAGGTTTACTGTATACCTTGGTCCTTCTTATTGACGATGAACCACAGAATTTGCATCGGAATTAAATACAAAAGGCACAATGCCAACTAAAGTACAAGAAGACTGACTCTTCTACTGTCTATGATTTGAACCATTCCTGTGAAGCTAGTTATAAATTCCGATGCTTCACTTCAGGCTTACTGTATCCCTTGGGTCTTCTTATTGAGGATGAATCACAGAAATTGCATCGGAATTAAATACAAAAGGCACAATGCCGACTTAAGTACAAGAAGAATGACTCTTCTTACTGTCTATATTTTGAACCATTCCAGTGACACTAGTTATAGATTACGATGCTTCACTTCAGGTTTACTGTATCCCTTGGACCTTCTTATTGACGATGAAACACAGAAATTGCATCGGAATTAAATACAAAAGGCACAATGCCGACTTAAGTACAAGACGTCTGACTCTTCTTACTGTCTATGTTTTGAACCACTCCTGTGACACTAGTTATAGATTCCGATGCTTCACTTCAGGTTTACTGTATCCCTATGACCTTCTTATTGACGATGAACTACAGAAATTGCATCGGAATTAAATACAAAAGGCACAATGCCGAATTAAGCACAAGAAGACTGACTCTTCTTACTGTCTATTTTCGAACCATTCCTGTGACACTAGTTGTAGGCTCCGATGCTTCACTCCAGGTTTACTGTATCCCTTATACCTTCTTATTGACGATGAAACACAGAAATTGCATCGGAATTAAATACAAAAGGCACAATGCCGACTTAAGTACAAGACGTCTGACTCTTCTTACTGTCTATGTTTTGAACCACTCCTGTGACACTAGTTATAGATTCCGATGCTTCACTTCAGGCTTACTGTATCCCTTGGGCCTTCTTATTGACGATGAATCACAGAAATTGCATCGGAATTAAACACAAATGGCACAATCCCGACTTAAGGACAAGAAGACTGACTGTTCTTACTGACTATGTTTTAAACCATTCTTGTGACACTAGTTATAGATTCCGATGCTTCACTTCAGGTTTACTGTATCCCTTTGACCTTATTGATGATGAAACACAGAAATTGCATCGGAATTAAATACAAAAGGTACAATTCCGACTTAAGTACAAGAAGACTGACTCTTCTTATTGACTATGATTTGAACCATTCCTGTGACACTAGTTATAGATTCCGATGCTTCACTTCAGGTTTACTGTTTCCCTTGACCCTTGTTATTGAAGATGAAACACAGATATTGCATCGGAATTCAATACAAAAGGCACAATGCCGACTTAAGTACAAGAAGACTGACTCTTCCTACTGTCTATGTTTTGAATCATTTCTGTGACACTAGTTATAGAGTCCGATGCTTCACTTCAGGCTTACTGTATCCCTTGGGCCTTCTTATTGACGATGAATCACAGAAATTGCATCGGAATTAAATACAAAAGGCACAATGCCGACTTAAGTACAAGAAAACTGACTCTTCTTACTGTCTATATTTTGAACCATTCCAGTGACACTAGTTATAGATTCCGATGCTTCACTTCAGGTTTACTGTATCCCTAGGACCTTCTTATTGACGATGAAACACAGAAATTGCATCGGAATTAAATACAAAAGGCACAATGCCGACTTAAGTACAAGACGTCTGACTCTTCTTACTGTCTATGATTTGAACCACTCCTGTGACACTAGTTATAGATTCCGATGCTTCACTTCAGGTTTACTGTATCCCTATGACCTTCTTATTGACGATGAACCACAGAAATTGCATCGGAATTAAATACAAAAGGCACAATGCCGACTTAAGTACAAGACGTCTGACTCTTCTTACTGTCTATGATTTGAACCACTCCTGTGACACTAGTTATAGATTTCGATGCTTCACTTCAGGTTTACTGTATCCCTTGGACCTTCTTAGTGACGATGAAACACTGAAATTGCATCGGAATTAAATACAAAAGGCAAAATGCTGACTTAAGTACACGAAGACTGACTCTTCTTACTGTCTATGTTTTGAACCATTCCTGTGACACTAGTTATAGATTCCGATGCTACACTCCAGGTTTACTGTATCCCTTGGACCTTCTTGTTGACGATGAAACACAGAAATTGCATCGGAATTAAATACAAAAGGCACAATGCCGACTTAAGGAGAAGAAGACTGACTCTTCAAACTAACTATAATTTGAACCATTCCTGTGACACTAGTTATAGATTCCGATGCTTCACTCCTGGTTTACAGTATCCCTTGGACCTTCTTATTGACGATGAAACACAGAAATTGCATCGGAATGAAATAGAAAAGGCACAATGACGACTTAAGTACAAGAATACTGACTCTTGTTACTGACTATGTTTTGAACCATTCCTGTGACACTACTTATTGATTCCGATGCTTATCTTCAGGTTTGCTGTATTCCTTGGACCTTCTTATTGACGATGAAACACAGAAATTGCATCGGAATTAAATAGAAAAGGCACAATGCCGACTTAAGTACAAGAAGACTGACTCTTCCTACTGTCTATGATTTGAACCATTCCTGTGATACTAGGTTTGGATTCCGATGCTTCACTTCAGGTTTACTGTATCCCTCTAACCTTCTTATTGACGACGAAACACAGAAATTGCATCGGAATTAAGTAAAAATGCACAATGCCGACTTATGTAAAAGATGACTGACTCTTCCCACTGTCTATGTTTTGAATCATTACTGTGACACTAGTTATAGATTCCGATGCTTAACTTCAGGTATACTGTATCCCTCTGACCTTATTGAAGATGAAACACAGAAATTGCATCGGAATTAAATACAAAAGGCACAATGCCGACTTAAGTACATGACGTCTGACTCTTCTTACTGTCTATGTTTTGAACCACTCCTGTGACACTAGTTATAGATTCCGATGCTTCACTTCAGGTTTACTGTATCCCTCTAACCTTCTTATTGACGACGAAACACAGAAATTGCATCGGAATTAAGTAAAAATGCACAATGCCGACTTATGTAAAAGATGACTGACTCTTCCCACTGTCTATGTTTTGAATCATTACTGTGACACTAGTTATAGATTCCGATGCTTAACTTCAGGTATACTGTATCCCTCTGACCTTATTGAAGATGAAACACAGAAATTGCATCGGAATTAAATACAAAAGGCACAATGCCGACTTAAGTACAAGACGTCTGACTCTTCTTACTGTCTATGTTTTGAACCACTCCTGTGACACTAGTTATAGATTCCGATGCTTCACTTCAGGTTTACTGTATCCCTATGACCTTCTTATTGACGATGAACCACAGATATTGCATCGGAATTAAATACAAAAGGCACAATGCCGACGTAAGGACAAGAAGACTGACTCTTCATACTAACTATGTTTTGAACCATTCCTGTGACACTAGTTATAGATTCCGATGCTTCACTCAAGGTTTACTGTATCCCTTGGACCTTCTTATTGACGATGAAACACAGAAATTGCATCGGAATGAAATAGAAAAGGCACAATGACGAGTTAAGTACAAGAAGACTGACTCTTCCTACTGTCTATGTTTTGAATCATTTCTGTGACACTAGTTATAGAGTCCGATGCTTCACTTCAGGCTTACTGTATCCCTTGGGCCTTCTTATTGACGATGAATCACAGAAATTGCATCGGAATTAAATACAAAAGGCACAATGCCGACTTAAGTACAAGAAAACTGACTCTTCTTACTGTCTATATTTTGAACCATTCCAGTGACACTAGTTATAGGTTCCGATGCTTCACTTCAGGTTTACTGTATCCCTTGGACCTTCTTATAGACGATGAAACACAGAAATTGCATCGGAATTAAATACAAAAGGCACAATGCCGACTTAAGTACAAGACGTCTGACTCTTCTTACTGTCTATGATTTGAACCACTCCTGTGACACTAGTTATAGATTCCGATGCTTCACTTCAGGTTTACTGTATCCCTATGACCTTCTTATTGACGATGAACCACAGAAATTGCATCGGAATTAAATACAAAAGGCACAATGCCGACTTAAGTACAAGACGTCTGACTCTTCTTACTGTCTATGATTTGAACCACTCCTGTGACACTAGTTATAGATTTCGATGCTTCACTTCAGGTTTACTGTATCCCTTGGACCTTCTTAGTGACGATGAAACACTGAAATTGCATCGGAATTAATACAAAAGGCAAAATGCTGACTTAAGTACACGAAGACTGACTCTTCTTACTGTCTATGTTTTGAACCATTCCTGTGACACTAGTTATAGATTCCGATGCTACACTCCAGGTTTACTGTATCCCTTGGACCTTCTTGTTGACGATGAAACACAGAAATTGCATCGGAATTAAATACAAAAGGCACAATGCCGACTTAAGGACAAGAAGACTGACTCTTCAAACTAACTATAATTTGAACCATTCCTGTGACACTAGTTATAGATTCCGATGCTTCACTCCTGGTTTACAGTATCCCTTGGACCTTCTTATTGACGATGAAACACAGAAATTGCATCGGAATGAAATAGAAAAGGCACAATGACGACTTAAGTACAAGAATACTGACTCTTGTTACTGACTATGTTTTGAACCATTCCTGTGACACTACTTATTGATTCCGATGCTTATCTTCAGGTTTGCTGTATTCCTTGGACCTTCTTATTGACGATGAAACACAGAAATTGCATCGGAATTAAATAGAAAAGGCACAATGCCGACTTAAGTACAAGAAGACTGACTCTTCCTACTGTCTATGATTTGAACCATTCCTGTGATACTAGGTTTGGATTCCGATGCTTCACTTCAGGTTTACTGTATCCCTCTAACCTTCTTATTGACGACGAAACACAGAAATTGCATCGGAATTAAGTAAAAATGCACAATGCCGACTTATGTAAAAGATGACTGACTCTTCCCACTGTCTATGTTTTGAATCATTACTGTGACACTAGTTATAGATTCCGATGCTTAACTTCAGGTATACTGTATCCCTCTGACCTTATTGAAGATGAAACACAGAAATTGCATCGGAATTAAATACAAAAGGCACAATGCCGACTTAAGTACATGACGTCTGACTCTTCTTACTGTCTATGTTTTGAACCACTCCTGTGACACTAGTTATAGATTCCGATGCTTCACTTCAGGTTTACTGTATCCCTCTAACCTTCTTATTGACGACGAAACACAGAAATTGCATCGGAATTAAGTAAAAATGCACAATGCCGACTTATGTAAAAGATGACTGACTCTTCCCACTGTCTATGTTTTGAATCATTACTGTGACACTAGTTATAGATTCCGAAGCTTAACTTCAGGTATACTGTATCCCTCTGACCTTATTGAAGATGAAACACAGAAATTGCATCGGAATTAAATACAAAAGGCACAATGCCGACTTAAGTACAAGACGTCTGACTCTTCTTACTGTCTATGTTTTGAACCACTCCTGTGACACTAGTTATAGATTCCGATGCTTCACTTCAGGTTTACTGTATCCCTATGACCTTCTTATTGACGATGAACCACAGATATTGCATCGGAATTAAATACAAAAGGCACAATGCCGACGTAAGGACAAGAAGACTGACTCTTCATACTAACTATGTTTTGAACCATTCCTGTGACACTAGTTATAGATTCCGATGCTTCACTCAAGGTTTACTGTATCCCTTGGACCTTCTTATTGACGATGAAACACAGAAATTGCATCGGAATGAAATAGAAAAGGCACAATGACGAGTTAAGTACAAGAAGACTGACTCTTGTTACTGACTATGTTTTGAACCATTCCTGTGACACTACTTATAGATTCCGATGCTTATCTTCAGGTTTGCTGTATTCCTTGGACCTTCTTATTGACGATGAAACACAGAAATTGCATCGGAATTAAATAGAAAAGGCACAATGCCGACTTAAGTACAAGAAGACTGACTCTTCCTACTGTCTATGATTTGAACCATTCCTGTGACACTAGGTTTGGATTCCGATGCTTCACTTCAGGTTTACTGTATCCCTCTAACCTTCTTATTGACGACGAAACACAGAAATTTCATCGGAATTAAATAAAAATGCACAATGCCGACTTATGTAAAAGATGACTGACTCTTCCCACTGTGTATGTTTTGAATCATTACTGTGACACTAGTTATAGATTCCGATGCTTAACTTCAGGTATACTGTATCCCTCTGACCTTATTGAAGATGAAACACAGAAATTGCATCGGAATTAAATACAAAAGGCAGAATGCCAACTTAAGTACAAGAAGACTGACTCTTATTACTGTCTATGCTTTGAACCATTCCATTGACACTAGTTTTAAATTCCGTTGCTTCACTCCAGGTTTACTGTATCCCTTGGACCTTCTTATTGACGATGAAACACAGAAATTAAATCGGAATTAAATGGAAAAGGCACAATGAAGACTTAAGTACAAGAAGACTGTCTCTTCTTACTGACTATGGTTTCAACCATTCCTGTGACACTAGTTATAGATTTCGATGCTTCACTTCAGGTTTACTGTATCCCTTGGACCTTCTTAGTGACGAAGAAACACTGAAATTGCATCGGAATTAAATACAAAAGGCAAAATGCTGACTTAAGTACACAAAGACTGACTCTTCTTACTGTCTATGTTTTGAACCATTCCTGTGACACTAGTTATAGATTCCGATGCTACACTCCAGGTTTACTGTATCCTTGGACCTTCTTATTGACGATGAAACACAGAAATTGCATCGGAATGAAATAGAAAAGGAACAACGACGACTTAAGTACAAGAAGACTGACTCTTGTTACTGACTATGTTTTGAACAATTCCTGTGACACTACTTATTCATTCCGATGCTTATCTTCAGGTTTGCTGTATTCCTTGGACCTTCTTATTGACGATGAAAAACAGAAATTGCATCGGAATTAAATACAAAAGGCACAATGCCGACTTAAGTACAAGAAGACTGACTCTTCTTAGTGTCTATGCCTTGAAGTATTCCATTGACACTAGTTTTAAATTCCGATGCTTCACTCCAGATTTACTGTATCCCTTGGACCTTCTTATTGACGATGAAACACAGAAATTGCATCGGAATTAAATACAAAAGGCACAATGCCAACTTAAGTACAAGATGTCTGACTTTTCTTACTGTCTATGTTTTGAACCATTTCTGTGACACTAGTTATAGATTCCGATCCTCCACTCCAGGTTTACTGTTTCCCTTGGACCTTCTTATTGACGATGAAACACAGAAATTGCATCTGAATTAAATAGAGAAGGCACAATGCCGAATTAAGGACATGAAGACCGACTATTCCTACTGACTATGTTTTGAACCATTCCTGTGACACTAGTTATTGATTCCGATGCTTCACTTGAGGTTTACTGTATCCCTTGAACCTTCTTATTGCCGATGAAACACAGAAATGGCATCGAAATTTAATACAAAAGGCACAATAAAGACTTAAGGACAAGATGACTGACTCTCCTTACTGACAAGGTTTGAACCTTTCCTGTGACACTAGCTATAGATTCCGATGCTTCACTTCAGGTTTACTTTATCCCTCTGACCTTCTTGTTGACGATGAAACACAGAAATTGCATCGGAATTAAATACTAAAAGCACAATGCCGACCTAAGTACAAGAAGACTGACTCTTCTTACTGTCTATGTTTTGAACCATTCCATTGATACTAGTTTTCGATTCCGATGCTTCACTCCACGTTTACGGTATCCCTTGGACCTTCTTATTGACGATGAAACACAGAAATTACATCGGAATTGAATAGAAAAGGCACAATGAAGACATAAGTACAAGAAGACTGTCTCTTCTTACTGACTATGTTTTGAACCATACCTGTGACACTAGTTATAGATGTCGATGCTTCACTTCAGGTTTACTGTATCCCTTGGACCTTCTTATTGTCGATGAAACACTGAAATTGCATCGGAACTAAATACAAAAGGCAAAATGCTGACAAAAGTACACGAAGACTGACTCTTCCTACTGTCTATGATTTGAACCATTCCTGTGATACTAGGTTTGGATTCCGATATTTCACTTCAGGTTTACTGTATCCCTCTAACCTTCTTATTGACGACGAAACACAGAAATTGCATCGGAATTAAGTAAAAATGCACAATGCCGACTTATGTAAAAGATGACTGACTCTTCCCACTGTCTATGTTTTGAATCATTACTGTGACACTAGTTATAGATTCCGATGCTTAACTTCAGGTATACTGTATCCCTCTGACCTTATTGAAGATGAAACACAGAAATTGCATCGGAATTAAATACAAAAGGCACAATGCCGACTTAAGTACAAGACGTCTGACTCTTCTTACTGTCTATGTTTTGAACCACTCCTGTGACACTAGTTATAGATTCCGATGCTTCACTTCAGGTTTACTGTATCCCTCTAACCTTCTTATTGACGACGAAACACAGAAATTGCATCGGAATTAAGTAAAAATGCACAATGCCGACTTATGTAAAAGATGACTGACTCTTCCCACTGTCTATGCTTTGAATCATTACTGTGACACTAGTTATAGATTCCGATGCTTAACTTCAGGTATACTGTATCCCTCTGACCTTATTGAAGATGAAACACAGAAATTGCATCGGAATTAAATACAAAAGGCACAATGCCGACTTAAGTACAAGACGTCTGACTCTTCTTACTGTCTATGTTTTGAACCACTCCTGTGACACTAGTTATAGATTCCGATGCTTCACTTCAGGTTTACTGTATCCCTATGACCTTCTTATTGACGATGAACCACAGATATTGCATCGGAATTAAATACAAAAGGCACAATGCCGACGTAAGGACAAGAAGACTGACTCTTCATACTAACTATGTTTTGAACCATTCCTGTGACACTAGTTATAGATTCCGATGCTTCACTCAAGGTTTACTGTATCCCTTGGACCTTCTTATTGACGATGAAACACAGAAATTGCATCGGAATGAAATAGAAAAGGCACAATGACGAGTTAAGTACAAGAAGACTGACTCTTGTTACTGACTATGTTTTGAACCATTCCTGTGACACTACTTATAGATTCCGATGCTTATCTTCAGGTTTGCTGTATTCCTTGGACCTTCTTATTGACGATGAAACACAGAAATTGCATCGGAATTAAATAGAAAAGGCACAATGCCGACTTAAGTACAAGAAGACTGACTCTTCCTATTGTCTATGATTTGAACCATTCCTGTGACACTAGGTTTGGATTCCGATGCTTCACTTCAGGTTTACTGTATCCCTCTAACCTTCTTATTGACGACGAAACACAGAAATTTCATCGGAATTAAATAAAAATGCACAATGCCGACTTATGTAAAAGATGACTGACTCTTCCCACTGTGTATGTTTTGAATCATTACTGTGACACTAGTTATAGATTCCGATGCTTAACTTCAGGTATACTGTATCCCTCTGACCTTATTGAAGATGAAACACAGAAATTGCATCGGAATTAAATTCAAATGGCACAATGCCAACTTAAGTACAAGAAGACTGACTCTTATTACTGTCTATGCTTTGAACCATTCCATTGACACTAGTTTTAAATTCCGTTGCTTCACTCCAGGTTTACTGTATCCCTTGGACCTTCTTCTTGACGATGAAACACAGAAATTAAATCGGAATTAAATGGAAAAGGCACAATGAAGACTTAAGTACAAGAAGACTGTCTCTTCTTACTGACTATGGTTTCAACCATTCCTGTGACACTAGTTATAGATTTCGATGCTTCACTTCAGGTTTACTGTATCCCTTGGACCTTCTTAGTGACGATGAAACACTGAAATTGCATCGGAATTAAATACAAAAGGCAAAATGCTGACTTAAGTACACAAAGACTGACTCTTCTTACTGTCTATGTTTTGAACCATTCCTGTGACACTAGTTATAGATTCCGATGCTACACTCCAGGTTTACTGTATCCTTGGACCTTCTTATTGACGATGAAACACAGAAATTGCATCGGAATTAAATACAAAAGGCACAATGCCGACTTAAGGACAAGAAGACTGACTGTTCATACTAACTATGATTTGAACCATTCCTGTGACACTAGTTATAGATTCCGATGCTTCACTCCAGGTATACTGTATCCCTTGGACCTTCTTATTGACGATGAAACACAGAAATTGCATCGGAATGAAATAGAAAAGGCACAACGACGACTTAAGTACAAGAAGACTGACTCTTGTTACTGACTATGTTTTGAACAATTCCTGTGACACTACTTATTCATTCCGATGCTTATCTTCAGGTTTGCTGTATTCCTTGGACCTTCTTATTGACGATGAAACACAGAAATTGCATCGGAATTAAATACAAAAGGCACAATGCCGACTTAAGTACAAGAAGACTGACTCTTCTTACTGTCTATGCCTTGAAGCATTCCATTGACACTAGTTTTAAATTCCGATGCTTCACTCCAGATTTACTGTATCCCTCGGACCTTCTTATTGACGATGAAACACAGAAATTGTATCGGAATTAAATACAAAAGGCACAATGCCAACTTAAGTACAAGATGTCTGACTTTTCTTACTGTCTATGTTTTGAACCATTTCTGTTACACTAGTTATAGATTCCGATCCTCCACTCCAGGTTTACTGTTTCCCTTGGACCTTCTTATTGACGATGAAACACAGAAATTGCATCTGAATTAAATAGAGAAGGCACAATGCCGAATTAAGGACATGAAGACCGACTATTCCTACTGACTATGTTTTGAACCATTCCCGTGACACTAGTTATTGATTCCGATGCTTCACTTGAGGTTTACTGTATCCCTTGAACCTTCTTATTGCCGATGAAACACAGAAATGGCATCGAAATTTAATACAAAAGGCACAATAAAGACTTAAGGACAAGATGACTGACTCTCCTTACTGACAAGGTTTGAACCTTTCCTGTGACACTAGCTATAGATTCCGATGCTTCACTTCAGGTTTACTTTATCCCTCTGACCTTCTTATTGACGATGAAACACAGAAATTGCATCGGAATTAAATACTAAAAGCACAATGCCGACCTAAGTACAAGAAGACTGACTCGTCTTACTGTCTATGTTTTGAACCATTCCATTGATACTAGTTTTCGATTCCGATGCTTCACTCCACGTTTACTGTATCCCTTGGACCTTCTTATTGACGATGAAACACAGAAATTACATCGGAATTGAATAGAAAAGGCACAATGAAGACATACGTACAAGAAGACTGTCTCTTCTTACTGACTATGTTTTGAACCATACCTGTGACACTAGTTATAGATGTCGATGCTTCACGTCAGGTTTACTGTATCCCTTGGACCTTCTTATTGTCGATGAAACACTGAAATTGCATCGGAACTAAATACAAAAGGCAAAATGCGGACAAAAGTACACGAAGACTGACTCTTCCTACTGTCTATGATTTGAACCATTCCTGTGATACTAGGTTTGGATTCCGATGCTTCACTTCAGGTTTACTGTATCCCTCTAACCTTCTTATTGACGACGAAACACAGAAATTGCATCGGAATTAAGTAAAAATGCACAATGCCGACTTATGTAAAAGATGACTGACTCTTCCCACTGTCTATGTTTTGAATCATTACTGTGACACTAGTTATAGATTCCGATGCTTAACTTCAGGTATACTGTATCCCTCTGACCTTATTGAAGATGAAACACAGAAATTGCATCGGAATTAAATTCAAAAGGCACAATGCCGACTTAAGTACAAGACGTCTGACTCTTCTTACTGTCTATGTTTTGAACCACTCCTGTGACACTAGTTATAGATTCCGATGCTTCACTTCAGGTTTACTGTATCCCTCTAACCTTCTTATTGACGACGAAACACAGAAATTGCATCGGAATTAAGTAAAAATGCACAATGCCGACTTATGTAAAAGATGACTGACTCTTCCCACTGTCTATGTTTTGAATCATTACTGTGACACTAGTTATAGATTCCGATGCTTAACTTCAGGTATACTGTATCCCTCTGACCTTATTGAAGATGAAACACAGAAATTGCATCGGAATTAAATACAAAAGGCACAATGCCGACTTAAGTACAAGACGTCTGACTCTTCTTACTGTCTATGTTTTGAACCACTCCTGTGACACTAGTTATAGATTCCGATGCTTCACTTCAGGTTTACTGTATCCCTATGACCTTCTTATTGACGATGAACCACAGATATTGCATCGGAATTAAATACAAAAGGCACAATGCCGACGTAAGGACAAGAAGACTGACTCTTCATACTAACTATGTTTTGAACCATTCCTGTGACACTAGTTATAGATTCCGATGCTTCACTCAAGGTTTACTGTATCCCTTGGACCTTCTTATTGACGATGAACTACAGAAATTGCATCGGAATTAAATACAAAAGGCACAATGCCGAATTAAGCACAAGAAGACTGACTCTTCTTACTGTCTATTTTCGAACCATTCCTGTGACACTAGTTGTAGGCTCCGATGCTTCACTCCAGGTTTACTGTATCCCTTATACCTTCTTATTGACGATGAAACACAGAAATTGCATCGGAATTAAATACAAAAGGCACAATGCCGACTTAAGTACAAGACGTCTGACTCTTCTTACTGTCTATGTTTTGAACCACTCCTGTGACACTAGTTATAGATTCCGATGCTTCACTTCAGGCTTACTGTATCCCTTGGGCCTTCTTATTGACGATGAATCACAGAAATTGCATCGGAATTAAACACAAATGGCACAATCCCGACTTAAGGACAAGAAGACTGACTGTTCTTACTGACTATGTTTTAAACCATTCTTGTGACACTAGTTATAGATTCCGATGCTTCACTTCAGGTTTACTGTATCCCTTTGACCTTATTGATGATGAAACACAGAAATTGCATCGGAATTAAATACAAAAGGTACAATTCCGACTTAAGAACAAGAAGACTGACTCTTCTTATTGACTATGATTTGAACCATTCCTGTGACACTAGTTATAGATTCCGATGCTTCACTTCAGGTTTACTGTTTCCCTTGACCCTTGTTATTGAAGATGAAACACAGATATTGCATCGGAATTCAATACAAAAGGCACAATGCCGACTTAAGTACAAGAAGACTGACTCTTCCTACTGTCTATGTTTTGAATCATTTCTGTGACACTAGTTATAGAGTCCGATGCTTCACTTCAGGCTTACTGTATCCCTTGGGCCTTCTTATTGACGATGAATCACAGAAATTGCATCGGAATTAAATACAAAAGGCACAATGCCGACTTAAGTACAAGAAGACTGACTCTTCTTACTGTCTATATTTTGAGCCATTCCAGTGACACTAGTTATAGATTCCGATGCTTCACTTCAGGTTTACTGTATCCCTTGGACCTTCTTATTGACGATGAAACACAGAAATTGCATCGGAATTAAATACAAAAGGCACAATGCCGACTTAAGTACAAGACGTCTGACTCTTCTTACTGTCTATGATTTGAACCACTCCTGTGACACTAGTTATAGATTCCGATGCTTCACTTCAGGTTTACTGTATCCCTATGACCTTCTTATTGACGATGAACCACAGAAATTGCATCGGAATTAAATACAAAAGGCACAATGCCGAATTAAGTACAAGAAGACTGACTCTTCTTACTTTATATTTTCGAACCATTCCTGTGACACTAGTTGTAGGCTCCGATGCTTCACTCCAGGTTTACTGTATCCCTTATACCTTCTTATTGACGATGAAACACAGAAATTGCATCGGAATTAAATACAAAAGGCACAATGCCGACTTAAGTACAAGAAGACTGACTCTTCTTACTGTCTATGCTTTGAACCATACCATTGACACTAGTTTTAAATTCCGATGCTTCACTCCAGGTTTACTGTATCCCTTGGACCTTCTTATTGACGATGAAACACAGAAATTTCATCGGAATTAAATGGAAAAGGCACAATGAAGACTTAAGTACAAGAAGACTGTCTCTTCTTACTGACTATGTTTTGAACCATTCCTGTGACACTAGTTATAGATTTCGATGCTTCACTTCAGGTTTACTGTATCCCTTGGACCTTCTTAGTGACGATGAAACACTGAAATTGCATCGGAATTAAATACAAAAGGCAAAATGCTGACGTAAGTACACGAAGACTGACTCTTCTTACTGTCTATGTTTTGAACCATTCCTGTGACACTAGTTATAGATTCCGATGCTACACTCCAGGTTTACTGTATCCCTTGGACCTTCTTGTTGACGATGAAACACAGAAATTGCATCGGAATTAAATACAAAAGGCACAATGCCGACTTAAGGACAAGAAGACTGACTCTTCAAACTAACTATAATTTGAACCATTCCTGTGACACTAGTTATAGATTCCGATGCTTCACTCCTGGTTTACAGTATCCCTTGGACCTTCTTATTGACGATGAAACACAGAAATTGCATCGGAATGAAATAGAAAAGGCACAATGACGACTTAAGTACAAGAATACTGACTCTTGTTACTGACTATGTTTTGAACCATTCCTGTGACACTACTTATTGATTCCGATGCTTATCTTCAGGTTTGCTGTATTCCTTGGACCTTCTTATTGACGATGAAACACAGAAATTGCATCGGAATTAAATAGAAAAGGCACAATGCCGACTTAAGTACAAGAAGACTGACTCTTCCTACTGTCTATGATTTGAACCATTCCTGTGATACTAGGTTTGGATTCCGATGCTTCACTTCAGGTTTACTGTATCCCTCTAACCTTCTTATTGACGACGAAACACAGAAATTGCATCGGAATTAAGTAAAAATGCACAATGCCGACTTATGTAAAAGATGACTGACTCTTCCCACTGTCTATGTTTTGAATCATTACTGTGACACTAGTTATAGATTCCGATGCTTAACTTCAGGTATACTGTATCCCTCTGACCTTATTGAAGATGAAACACAGAAATTGCATCGGAATTAAATACAAAAGGCACAATGCCGACTTAAGTACATGACGTCTGACTCTTCTTACTGTCTATGTTTTGAACCACTCCTGTGACACTAGTTATAGATTCCGATGCTTCACTTCAGGTTTACTGTATCCCTCTAACCTTCTTATTGACGACGAAACACAGAAATTGCATCGGAATTAAGTAAAAATGCACAATGCCGACTTATGTAAAAGATGACTGACTCTTCCCACTGTCTATGTTTTGAATCATTACTGTGACACTAGTTATAGATTCCGATGCTTAACTTCAGGTATACTGTATCCCTCTGACCTTATTGAAGATGAAACACAGAAATTGCATCGGAATTAAATACAAAAGGCACAATGCCGACTTAAGTACAAGACGTCTGACTCTTCTTACTGTCTATGTTTTGAACCACTCCTGTGACACTAGTTATAGATTCCGATGCTTCACTTCAGGTTTACTGTATCCCTATGACCTTCTTATTGACGATGAACCACAGATATTGCATCGGAATTAAATACAAAAGGCACAATGCCGACGTAAGGACAAGAAGACTGACTCTTCATACTAACTATGTTTTGAACCATTCCTGTGACACTAGTTATAGATTCCGATGCTTCACTCAAGGTTTACTGTATCCCTTGGACCTTCTTATTGACGATGAAACACAGAAATTGCATCGGAATGAAATAGAAAAGGCACAATGACGAGTTAAGTACAAGAAGACTGACTCTTGTTACTGACTATGTTTTGAACCATTCCTGTGACACTACTTATAGATTCCGATGCTTATCTTCAGGTTTGCTGTATTCCTTGGACCTTCTTATTGACGATGAAACACAGAAATTGCATCGGAATTAAATAGAAAAGGCACAATGCCGACTTAAGTACAAGAAGACTGACTCTTCCTATTGTCTATGATTTGAACCATTCCTGTGACACTAGGTTTGGATTCCGATGCTTCACTTCAGGTTTACTGTATCCCTCTAACCTTCTTATTGACGACGAAACACAGAAATTTCATCGGAATTAAATAAAAATGCACAATGCCGACTTATGTAAAAGATGACTGACTCTTCCCACTGTGTATGTTTTGAATCATTACTGTGACACTAGTTATAGATTCCGATGCTTAACTTCAGGTATACTGTATCCCTCTGACCTTATTGAAGATGAAACACAGAAATTGCATCGGAATTAAATACAAAAGGCAGAATGCCAACTTAAGTACAAGAAGACTGACTCTTATTACTGTCTATGCTTTGAACCATTCCATTGACACTAGTTTTAAATTCCGTTGCTTCACTCCAGGTTTACTGTATCCCTTGGACCTTCTTATTGACGATGAAACACAGAAATTAAATCGGAATTAAATGGAAAAGGCACAATGAAGACTTAAGTACAAGAAGACTGTCTCTTCTTACTGACTATGGTTTCAACCATTCCTGTGACACTAGTTATAGATTTCGATGCTTCACTTCAGGTTTACTGTATCCCTTGGACCTTCTTAGTGACGATGAAACACTGAAATTGCATCGGAATTAAATACAAAAGGCAAAATGCTGACTTAAGTACACAAAGACTGACTCTTCTTACTGTCTATGTTTTGAACCATTCCTGTGACACTAGTTATAGATTCCGATGCTACACTCCAGGTTTACTGTATCCTTGGACCTTCTTATTGACGATGAAACACAGAAATTGCATCGGAATTAAATACAAAAGGCACAATGCCGACTTAAGGACAAGAAGACTGACTGTTCATACTAACTATGTTTTGAACCATTCCTGTGACACTAGTTATAGATTCCGATGCTTCACTCCAGGTTTACTGTATCCCTTGGACCTTCTTATTGACGATGAAACACAGAAATTGCATCGGAATGAAATAGAAAAGGCACAACGACGACTTAAGTACAAGAAGACTGACTCTTGTTACTGACTATGTTTTGAACAATTCCTGTGACACTACTTATTCATTCCGATGCTTATCTTCAGGTTTGCTGTATTCCTTGGACCTTCTTATTGACGATGAAAAACAGAAATTGCATCGGAATTAAATACAAAAGGCACAATGCCGACTTAAGTACAAGAAGACTGACTCTTCTTAGTGTCTATGCCTTGAAGCATTCCATTGACACTAGTTTTAAATTCCGATGCTTCACTCCAGATTTACTGTATCCCTTGGACCTTCTTATTGACGATGAAACACAGAAATTGCATCGGAATTAAATACAAAAGGCACAATGCCAACTTAAGTACAAGATGTCTGACTTTTCTTACTGTCTATGTTTTGAACCATTTCTGTGACACTAGTTATAGATTCCGATCCTCCACTCCAGGTTTACTGTTTCCCTTGGACCTTCTTATTGACGATGAAACACAGAAATTGCATCTGAATTAAATAGAGAAGGCACAATGCCGAATTAAGGACATGAAGACCGACTATTCCTACTGACTATGTTTTGAACCATTCCTGTGACACTAGTTATTGATTCCGATGCTTCACTTGAGGTTTACTGTATCCCTTGAACCTTCTTATTGCCGATGAAACACAGAAATGGCATCGAAATTTAATACAAAAGGCACAATAAAGACTTAAGGACAAGATGACTGACTCTCCTTACTGACAAGGTTTGAACCTTTCCTGTGACACTAGCTATAGATTCCGATGCTTCACTTCAGGTTTACTTTATCCCTCTGACCTTCTTGTTGACGATGAAACACAGAAATTGCATCGGAATTAAATACTAAAAGCACAATGCCGACCTAAGTACAAGAAGACTGACTCTTCTTACTATCTATGTTTTGAACCATTCCATTGATACTAGTTTTCGATTCCGATGCTTCACTCCACGTTTACTGTATCCCTTGGACCTTCTTATTGACGATGAAACACAGAAATTACATCGGAATTGAATAGAAAAGGCACAATGAAGACATAAGTACAAGAAGACTGTCTCTTCTTACTGACTATGTTTTGAACCATACCTGTGACACTAGTTATAGATGTCGATGCTTCACTTCAGGTTTACTGTATCCCTTGGACCTTCTTATTGTCGATGAAACACTGAAATTGCATCGGAACTAAATACAAAAGGCAAAATGCTGACAAAAGTACACGAAGACTGACTCTTCCTACTGTCTATGATTTGAACCATTCCTGTGATACTAGGTTTGGATTCCGATGCTTCACTTCAGGTTTACTGTATCCCTCTAACCTTCTTATTGACGACGAAACACAGAAATTGCATCGGAATTAAGTAAAAATGCACAATGCCGACTTATGTAAAAGATGACTGACTCTTCCCACTGTCTATGTTTTGAATCATTACTGTGACACTAGTTATAGATTCCGATGCTTAACTTCAGGTATACTGTATCCCTCTGACCTTATTGAAGATGAAACACAGAAATTGCATCGGAATTAAATACAAAAGGCACAATGCCGACTTAAGTACAAGACGTCTGACTCTTCTTACTGTCTATGTTTTGAACCACTCCTGTGACACTAGTTATAGATTCCGATGCTTCACTTCAGGTTTACTGTATCCCTCTAACCTTCTTATTGACGACGAAACACAGAAATTGCATCGGAATTAAGTAAAAATGCACAATGCCGACTTATGTAAAAGATGACTGACTCTTCCCACTGTCTATGCTTTGAATCATTACTGTGACACTAGTTATAGATTCCGATGCTTAACTTCAGGTATACTGTATCCCTCTGACCTTATTGAAGATGAAACACAGAAATTGCATCGGAATTAAATACAAAAGGCACAATGCCGACTTAAGTACAAGACGTCTGACTCTTCTTACTGTCTATGTTTTGAACCACTCCTGTGACACTAGTTATAGATTCCGATGCTTCACTTCAGGTTTACTGTATCCCTATGACCTTCTTATTGACGATGAACCACAGATATTGCATCGGAATTAAATACAAAAGGCACAATGCCGACGTAAGGACAAGAAGACTGACTCTTCATACTAACTATGTTTTGAACCATTCCTGTGACACTAGTTATAGATTCCGATGCTTCACTCAAGGTTTACTGTATCCCTTGGACCTTCTTATTGACGATGAAACACAGAAATTGCATCGGAATGAAATAGAAAAGGCACAATGACGAGTTAAGTACAAGAAGACTGACTCTTGTTACTGACTATGTTTTGAACCATTCCTGTGACACTACTTATAGATTCCGATGCTTATCTTCAGGTTTGCTGTATTCCTTGGACCTTCTTATTGACGATGAAACACAGAAATTGCATCGGAATTAAATAGAAAAATCACAATGCCGACTTAAGTACAAGAAGACTGACTCTTCCTATTGTCTATGATTTGAACCATTCCTGTGACACTAGGTTTGGATTCCGATGCTTCACTTCAGGTTTACTGTATCCCTCTAACCTTCTTATTGACGACGAAACACAGAAATTTCATCGGAATTAAATAAAAATGCACAATGCCGACTTATGTAAAAGATGACTGACTCTTCCCACTGTGTATGTTTTGAATCATTACTGTGACACTAGTTATAGATTCCGATGCTTAACTTCAGGTATACTGTATCCCTCTGACCCTATTGAAGATGAAACACAGAAATTGCATCGGAATTAAATTCAAATGGCACAATGCCAACTTAAGTACAAGAAGACTGACTCTTATTACTGTCTATGCTTTGAACCATTCCATTGACACTAGTTTTAAATTCCGTTGCCTCACTCCAGGTTTACTGTATCCCTTGGACCTTCTTATTGACGATGAAACACAGAAATTAAATCGGAATTAAATGGAAAAGGCACAATGAAGACTTAAGTACAAGAAGACTGTCTCTTCTTACTGACTATGGTTTCAACCATTCCTGTGACACTAGTTATAGATTTCGATGCTTCACTTCAGGTTTACTGTATCCCTTGGACCTTCTTAGTGACGATGAAACACTGAAATTGCATCGGAATTAAATACAAAAGGCAAAATGCTGACTTAAGTACACAAAGACTGACTCTTCTTACTGTCTATGTTTTGAACCATTCCTGTGACACTAGTTATAGATTCCGATGCTACACTCCAGGTTTACTGTATCCTTGGACCTTCTTATTGACGATGAAACACAGAAATTGCATCGGAATTAAATACAAAAGGCACAATGCCGACTTAAGGACAAGAAGACTGACTGTTCATATTAACTATGTTTTGAACCATTCCTGTGACACTAGTTATAGATTCCGATGCTTCACTCCAGGTTTACTGTATCCCTTGGACCTTCTTATTGACGATGAAACACAGAAATTGCATCGGAATGAAATAGAAAAGGCACAACGACGACTTAAGTACAAGAAGACTGACTCTTGTTACTGACTATGTTTTGAACAATTCCTGTGACACTACTTATTCATTCCGATGCTTATCTTCAGGTTTGCTGTATTCCTTGGACCTTCTTATTGACGATGAAACACAGAAATTGCATCGGAACTAAATACAAAAGGCACAATGCCGACTTAAGTACAAGAAGACTGACTCTTCTTACTGTCTATGCCTTGAAGCATTCCATTGACACTAGTTTTAAATTCCGATGCTTCACTCCAGATTTACTGTATCCCTTGGACCTTCTTATTGACGATGAAACACAGAAATTGCATCGGAATTAAATACAAAAGGCACAATGTCAACTTAAGTACAAGATGTCTGACTTTTCTTACTGTCTATGTTTTGAACCATTTCTGTGACACTAGTTATAGATTACGATCCTCCACTCCAGGTTTACTGTTTCCCTTGGACCTTCTTATTGACGATGAAACACAGAAATTGCATCTGAATTAAATAGAGAAGGCACAATGCCGAATTAAGGACATGAAGACCGACTATTCCTACTGACTATGTTTTGAACCATTCCTGTGACACTAGTTATTGATTCCGATGCTTCACTTGAGGTTTACTGTATCCCTTGAACCTTCTTATTGCCGATGAAACACAGAAATGGCATCGAAATTTAATACAAAAGGCACAATAAAGACTTAAGGACAAGATGACTGACTCTCCTTACTGACAAGGTTTGAACCTTTCCTGTGACACTAGCTATAGATTCCGATGCTTCACTTCAGGTTTACTTTATCCCTCTGACCTTCTTATTGACGATGAAACACAGAAATTGCATCGGAATTAAATACTAAAAGCACAATGCCGACCTAAGTACAAGAAGACTGACTTTTCTTACTGTCTATGTTTTGAACCATTCCATTGACACTAGTTTTCGATTCCGATGCTTCACTCCACGTTTAGTGTATCCCTTGGACCTTCTTATTGACGATGAAACACAGAAATTACATCGGAATTGAATAGAAAAGGCACAATGAAGACATAAGTACAAGAAGACTGTCTCTTCTTACTGACTATGTTTTGAACCATACCTGTGACACTAGTTATAGATGTCGATGCTTCACTTCAGGTTTACTGTATCCCTTGGACCTTCTTATTGTCGATGAAACACTGAAATTGCATCGGAACTAAATACAAAAGGCAAAATGCTGACAAAAGTACACGAAGACTGACTCTTCTTACTGTCTATGTTTTGAACCATTCCTGTGACACCAGTTATAGATTCCGATGCTACACTCCAGGTTTTCTGTATCCCTTGGACCTTCTTATTGACGATGAAACACAGAAATTGCATCGGAATTAAATACAAAAGGCACAATGCCGACTTAAGGACAAGAAGACTGACTGTTCATACTGACTATGTTTTGATCCATTCCTGTGACACTAGTTATAGATTCCGATGCTTCACTCCAGGTTTACTGTATCCCTTGGACCTTCTTATTGACGATGAAACACAGAAATTGCATCGGAATTAAATAGAAAAAGCACAATGCCGACTTAAGTACAAGAAGACTGACTCTTCCTACTGTCTATGATTTGAACCATTCCTGTGACTCTAGTTTTGGATTCCGATGCTTCACTTCAGGTTTTCTGTATCCCTCTAACCTTCTTATTGACGACGAAACACAGAAATTGCACCGGAATTAAGTAAAAATGCACAATGCCGACTTAAGTACAAGAAGACTGACTCTTCCCACTGTCTATGTTTTGAACCATTCCTGTGACACTAGTTATAGATTCCGATGCTTCACTTCAAGTATACTGTATCCCTCAGACCTAATTGAAGATGAAACACAGAAATTGCATCGGAATTAAATACAAAATGCACAATGCCGACTTAAGGACAAGAAGACTGACTCTTCTTATTGACTATGTTTTGAACCATTCCTGTGACACTAGTTATAGATTCCGATGCTTTACTTCAGGTTTACTGTTTCCCTTGACCCTTGTTATTGACGATGAGACACAGATATTGCATCGGAATTCAATACAAGAGCCACAATGCCGACTTAAGTACAAGAAGACTGACTCTTCCTACTGTCTACGTTTTGAACCTTTTCTGTGACAATAGTTATAGAGTCCGATGCTTCACTTCAGGCTTACTGTATCCCTTGGGCCTTCTTATTGACGATGAATCACAGAAATTGCATCGGAATTAAATACAAAAGGCACAATGCCGACTTAAGGACATGAAGACTGACTCTTCTTACTGACTATGTTTTGAACCATTCCTATGACACTAGTTATAGATTCCGATGCTTCACTTCAGGTTTACTGTATCCCTTGGGCCCTCTTATTGACGATGAATCACAGAAATTGCATCGGAATTAAATACAAAATGCACTATGCCGGCTTAAGTACGAGAGGACTGACTCTTCTTACCGACTATATTTTGAACCATTTCAGTGACAGTAGTTATAGATTGCGATGCTTCACTTCAGGTTTACTGTATCCCTTGGACCGTCTTATTGACGATGAAACACAGAAACTGCATCGGAATTAAATACAAAAGGCACAATGCCGACTTTTGTACGAGAAGACTGACTCTTCTTACTGTCTATGATTTGAACCATTCCTGTGACACTAGTTATAGATTCCGATGCTTCACTCCAGGTTTACTGTATCCCTTGGATCTTCTTGTTGCCGATGAAACACAGAAATTGCATCGGAATTAAATACAAAAGGCACAATGAAGACTTAAGGACAAGAAGACTGACTCTCCTTACTGACAAGGTTTGAACCATTCCTGTGACACTACTTATAGATTCCGATGCTTAACTTCAGGTTTACTGTATCCCTTGAACCTTCTTATTGACGATGAAACACAGAAATTACATCGGAATTAAATAGAAAAGGCACAATGAAGACTTAAGTACAAGAAGACAGACTCTTCTTACTGACTATGATTTGAACCATTCCTGTGACACTAGTTATAGATTTCGATGCTTCACTTCAGGTTTACTGTATCCCTTGAACCTTCTTATTGACGATGAAACACTGAAATTGCATCGGAATTAAATAGAAAAAGCACAATGCCGACTTAAGTACAAGAAGACTGACTCTTCCTACTATCTATGTTTTGAACCATTCCTGTGACCCTAGTTATAGATTCCGATGCTTCACTTCAGGTTTACTGTATCCCTCTAACCTTCTTATTGACGATGAAACACAGAAATTGCATCGGAATTAAATACAAAAAGCACAATGCCGACTTAAGGACAAGAAGACTGACTCTTCCTACTGTCTATGTTTTGAACCATTCCTGTGACACTAGTTATAGATTCCGATGCTTCACTTCAGGTTTCCTGTATCCCTCTGACCTTATTGAAGATGAAACACAGAAATTGCATCGGAATTAAATACAAAAGGAACAATGCCGACTTAAGGACAAGCAGACTGACTCTTCTTATTGACTATGATTTGAACCATTTCTGTGACACTAGTTATAGATTCCGACGCTTCACTCCAGGTTTACTGTATCCCTTGGACCTTCTTATTGACGATGAAACACAGAAATTGCATCGGAATTAAATAGAGAAGGCACAATGCCGAATTAAGTACATGAAGACCGACTATACCTACTGACTATGTTTTGAACCATTCCTGTGACACTAGTTATAGATTCCGATGCCTCACTTGAGGTTTACTGTATCCCTCTGACCTTCTTATTGACGATGAAACACAGAAATTGCATCGGAATTAAATACAAAAGGCACAATGCCGACATAAGTACAAGAAGACTGACTCTTCTTACTGTCTATGTTTTGAACCATTCCATTGATACTAGTTTTAGATTCCGGTGCTTCACTCCAGGTTTACTGTATCCCTTGGACCTTCTTATTGACGATGAAACACAGAAATTACATCGGAATTAAATAGAAAAGGCACAATGAAGACTTAAGTACAAGAAGACAGACACTTCTTACTGACTATGATTTGAACCATTCCTGTGACACTAGTTATAGATTTCGATGCTTCACTTCAGGTTTACTTTATCCCTTGAACCTTCTTATTGACGATGAAACACTGAAATTGCATCGGAATTAAATACAAAAGGCAAAATGCTGACTTAAGTACACGAAGACTGACTCTACTTACTGTCTATGATTTGAACCATTCCTGTGACACTAGTTATAGATTCCGATGCTACACTCTAGGTTTACTGTATCCCTTGGACCTTCTTATTGACGATGAAACACAGAAATTGCATCGGACTTAAATACAAAATGCACAATGCCGACTTAAGGACATGAAGACTGACTGTTCATACTGACTATGTTTTGAACCATTCCTGTGACACTAGTTATAGATTCCGATGTTCCACTCCAGGTTTACTGTATCCCTTGGACCTTCTTATTGACGATGAAACACAGAAATCGCAACGGAATTAAATACAAAAGGCACAATGCCGACTTAAGTACAAGAAGACTGACTCTTCTTACTGTCTATGTTTTGAACCAGTCCATTGACACTAGTTTTAGATTCCGATGCTCCACTCCAGGTTTACTGTATCCCTTGGACCTTCTTATTGACGATGAAACACAGAAATTGCATCGGAATTAAATAGAAAAGTCACAATGCCGACATAAGTACAAAAAGACTGACTCTTCCCACTGTCTATGTTTGAACCATTCCTGTGACACTAGTTATAGATTCCGATGCTTCACTTCAGGTATACTGTATACCTCTGACCTTATTGAAGATGAAACACAGAAATTGCATCGGAATTAAATACAAAAGGCACAATGCCGACTTAAGAACAAGAAGACTGACTCTTCTTATTGACTATGATTTGAACCATTCCTGTGACACTAGTTATAGATTCCGATGCTTCACTTCAGGTTTACTGTTTCCCTTGACCCTTCTTATTGACGATGAAACACAGATATTGCATCGGATTTCAATACAAAAGGCACAATGCCGACTTAAGTACAAGAAGACTGACTCTTCCTACTGTCTATGATTTGAACCATTTCTGTGACACTACTTATAGAGTCCGATGCTTCACTTCAGGCTTACTGTATCCCTTGGGCCTTCTTATTGACAATGAATCACAGAAATTGCATCGGAATTAAATACAAAAGGCACAATGCCGACTTAAGTACAAGAAGACTGACTCTTCTTACTGTCTATATTTTGAACCATTCCAGTGACACTAGATATAGATTCCGATGCTTCACTTCAGGTTTACTGTATCCCTTGGACCTTCTTATTGACGGTGAAACAAAGAAATTGCAACGGAATTAAATACAAAAGGCACAATACCGACTTAAGTACAAGACGTCTGACTCTTCTTACTGTCTATGTTTTAAACCACTCCTGTGACACTACTTATAGATTCCGATGCTTCACTTCAGGTTTACTGTATCCCTATGACCTTCTTATTGACGATGAACCACAGAAATTGGATCGGAATAAAATACAAAAGGCAAAATGCCGAATTAAGTACAAGAAGACTGACTCTTCTTACTGTCTATTTACGAACCATTCCTGTGACACTAGTTATATGCTCCGATGCTTCACTCCAGGTTTACTGTATCCCTTGGACCTTCTTATTGACGATGAAACACAGAAATTGCATCGGAATTAAATACAAAAGGCACAATACCGACTTAAGTACAAGATGTCTGACTCTTCTTACTGTCTATGTTTTGAACCACTCCAGTGACACTACTTATTGATTCCGATGCTTCACTTCATGTTTACTGTTTCCCTTGACCCTTCTTATTGACGATGAAACACAGATATTGCATCTGAATTAAATACAAAAGGCACTATGCCGACTTAAGTACAAGAAGACTGACTCTTCCTATTGTCTATGTTTTGAACCATTTCTGTGACACTAGTTATAGAGCCGATGCTTCACTTCAGGCTTACTGTATCCCTTGGGCCTTCTTATTGACGATGAATCACAGAAATTGCATCGGAATTAAATACAAAAGGCACAATGCCGACTTAAGTTCAAGAAGACTGACTCTTCTTACTGTCTATGATTGGAACCATTCCTGTGACACTAGTTATAGATTCCGGTGCTTCACTCCTGGTTTACTGTATCCCTTGGACCTTCTTATTGACGGTGAAACACAGAAATTGCATCGGAATTAAATTCAAAAGGCACAATGCCGAATTAAGTAAATGAAGACCGACTCTTCCTGCTGACTATGTTTTGAACCATTCCTGTGACACTAGTTATAGATTCCGATGCTTCACTTGACGTTTACTGTATCCCCTAGACCTTCTTATTGACGATGAAACACAGAAATTGCATCGGAATGAAATACAAAAGGCACAATGCCGACTTAAGTATGAGAAGACTGACTCTTCTTACTGTCTATGTTCTGAACCATTCCTGTGACACTGGTTATTGATTCCGATGCTTCACTCCAGGTTTACTGTATCCCTTGGACCTTCGTATTGCCGATGAAACACAGCAATTGCATCGGAATTAAATACAAAATGCACAATGCCGACTTAAGTACGAGAAGACTGACTCTTCTTACCGTGTATAATTTGAACCATTCCTGTGACACTAGTTTTTGGATTCCGATGCTTCACTTCAGGTTTACTGTATCCCTCTAACCTTCTTATTGACGACGAAACACAGAAATTGCATCGGAATTAAATAAAAATGCACAATGCCCCCTTAAGTACAAGAAGACTGACTCTTCCCACTGTCTATGTTTTGAACCATTCCTGTGACACTAGTTATAGATTCCGATGCTTCACGTCAGGTATACTGTATCCCTCTGAAATTATTGAAGATGAAACACAGAAATTGCATCGGAATTAAATACAAAAGGCACAATGCGGACTTAAGGACAAGAAGACTGACTCTTCTTATTGACTATGTTATGAACCATTCCTGTGACACTAGTTATAGATTCCGATGCTTCACTTCTGGTTTACTGTTTCCCTTGACCCTTCTTATTGAGGATGAAGCACAGATATAGCATCGGAATTCAATTGAAAAGGCACAATGCCGACTTCAGTACAAGAAGACTGACTCTTCCTACTAACTATGTTTTAACCATTTCTGTGACACTAATTATAGAGTCCGATGCTTCACTTCAGGTTTACTGCATCCCTTTGACCTCATTGATGATGAAACACAGAAATTGCATCGGAATTAAATACAAAAGGCACAATGCCGACTTAAGGACAAGAAGACTGACTCTTCTTATTGACTATGATTTGAACCATTCCCTTGACACTAGTTATAAATTCCGATGCTTCACTTCAGGTTTACTGTTTCCCTTGACCCTTCTTATTGACGATGAAACACAGATATTGCATCGGAATTCTATACAAAAGGCACAATGCCGACTTAAGTACAAGAAGACTAACTCTTCCTATTGTCTATGTTTTGAACCATTTCTGTGACACTAGTTATAGATTCCGAAGCTTCACTTCAGGTTTACTGTATCAATTGGACCTTCTTATTGACGATGAAACACAGAAATTGCATCGGAATTAAATACAAAAGGCACAATGACGACTTAAGTACAAGACGTCTGACTCTTCTTACTGTCTATGTTTTGAACCACTGCTGTGACACTAGTTATAGATTCCGATGCTTCACATCAGGTTTACTGTATCTCTATGACCTTCTTATTGACGATGAACCACAGATATTGCATCGGAATTAAATACAAAATGCACAATGCCGAATTAAGTACGAGAAGACTGACTCTTCTTACTGTCTATTTTCGAACCATTCCTGTGACACTAGTTGTAGGCGCCGATGCTTCACTCCAGGTTTACTGTATCCCTTATACCTTCTTATTGACGATTAAACACAGAAATTGCATCGGAATTAAATACAAAAGGCACAATGCCGACTTAAGTACAAGAAGACTGACTACTCTTACTGCCTATGCTTTGAACCATTCCATTGACACTAGTTTTAAATTCCGATGCTTCACTCCAGGTTTACTGTATCCCTTGGACCTTCTTATTGACGATGAAACACAGAAATTGCATCGGAATTAAATACAAAAGGCACAATGCCGACTTAAGTACAAGACGTCTGACTCTTCTTACTGTCTATGTTTTGAACCACTCCTGTGACACTAGTTATAGATTCCGATGCTTCACATCAGGTTTACTGTATCCCTATGACCTTATTGACGATGAAGCACAGAAATTGCATCGGAATTAAATACAAAATGCACAATTCCGAATTAAGTACAAGAAGACTGACTCTTCTTACTGTCTATTTTCGAACCATTCCTGTGACACTAGTTGTAGGCTCCGATGCTTCACTCCAGGTTTACTGTATCCCTTATACCTTCTTATTGACGATGAAACACAGAAATTGCATCGGAATTAAATACAAAAGGCACAATGCCGACTTAAGTACAAGAAGACTGACTATTCTTACTGTCTATGCTTTGAACCATTCCATTGACACTAGTTTTAAATTCCGATGCTTCACTCCAGGTTTACTGTATCCCTTGGACCTTCTTATTGACGATGAAACACAGAAATTACATCGGAATTAAATGGAAAAGGCACAATGAAGACTTAAGTACAAGAAGACTGTCTCTTCTTACTGACTATGTTTTGAACCATTCCTGTGACACTAGTTATAGATTTCGATGCTTCACTTCAGGTTTACTGTATCCCTTGGACCTTCTTAGTCACGATGAAACACTGAAATTGCATCGGAATTAAATACAAAAGGCTAAATGCTGACTTAAGTACACGAAGACTGACTCTTCTTACTGTCTATGTTTTGAACCATTCCTGTGACACTAGTTATAGATTCCGATGCCACACTCCAGATTTACTGTATCCCTTGGACCTTCTTATTGACGATGAAACACAGAAATTGCATCGGAATTAAATACAAAAGGCACAATGCCGACTTAAGGACAAGAAGACTGACTGTTCATACTAACTATGTTTTGAACCATACCTGTGACACTAGTTATAGATTCCGGTGCTTCACTCCAGGTTTACTGTATTCCTTGGACCTTCTTATTGACGATGAAACACAGAAATTGCATCGGAATTAAATAGAAAAGGCACAATGCCGACTTAAGTACAAGAAGACTGACTCATCCTACTGTCTATGATTTGAACCATTCCTGTGACACTAGTTGTGGATTCCGATGCTTCACTTCAGGTTTACTGTATCCCTGTAATCCTCTTATTGACGACGAAACACAGAAATTGCATC
The DNA here is from genome assembly GCF_021461385.2 of Schistocerca piceifrons. Classification (NCBI taxonomy): domain Eukaryota; kingdom Metazoa; phylum Arthropoda; class Insecta; order Orthoptera; family Acrididae; genus Schistocerca; species Schistocerca piceifrons. Next base: position 333,144 of record NW_025728702.1, read on the forward strand.
GGAATTAAATAAAAATGCACAATGCCGACTTAAGTAAAAGATGACTGACTCCTCCCACTGTCTACGTTTTGAATCATTACTGTGACACTAGTTATAGATTCCGATGCTTAACTTCAGGTATACTGTATCCCTCTGACCTTATTGAAGATGAAACACAGAAATTGCATCGGAATTAAATACAAAGGGCTCAATGCCGACTTAGGGACAAGTAGACTGACTCTTCTTATGGACTATGCTTTGAACCATTCCTGTGACACTAGTTATAGATTCCGATGCTTCACTTCAGGTTTACTGTTTAGCTTGACCCTTCTTATTGACGACGAAACACAGATATTGCATCGGAATTCAATACAAAATGCACAATGCCGACTTAAGTACAGGAAGACTGACTGTTCTTACTGACTATGTTTTGAACCATTCCTGTGACACTAGTTATAGATTCCGATGCTTCACTTCAGGTTTACTGTATCCCTTGGGCCTTCTTATTGACGATGAATTACAGAAATTGAATCGGAATTAAATACAAAAGGCACAATGCCGACTTAAGTACAAGAAGACTGACTCTTCTTACCGACTATATTTTGAACCATTCCAGTGAAACTAGTTATAGGTTGCGATGCTTCACTTCAGGTTTACTGTATCCCTTGGACCTTCTTATTGACGATGAAACACAGAAATAGCATCGGAATTAAATACAAAAGGCACAATGCCAACTTAAGTACAAGATGTCTGACTTTTCTTACTGTCTATGCTTTTGAACCATTTATGTGACACTAGTTATAGATTCCGATGCTCCACTCCAGGTTTACTGTTTCCCTTGGACCTTCTTATTGACGATGAAACACAGAAATTGCATCGGAATTAAATAGAGATGGCACAATGCCGAATTAAATACATGAAGACCGACTATTCCTACTGACTATGCTTTGAACCATTCCTGTGACACTAGTTATAGATTCCGATGCTTCACTTGAGGTTAACTGTATCCCTTGAACCCTCTAATTACCAATGAAACACAGAAATGGCATCGGAATTAAATACAAAAGGCACAATAAAGACTTAAGGACAAGATGACTGACTCTCCTTACTGACAAGGTTTGAACCATTCCTGTGACACTAGCTATAGATTCCGATGCTTCACTTCAGGTTTACTGTATCCCTCTGACCTTCTTATTGACGATGAAACACAGAAATTGCATCGGAATTAAATACAAAAGGCACAATGCCGACTTAAGTACAAGAAGACTGACTCTTCTTACTGTCTATGTTTTGAACCATTCCATTGACACTAGTTTTCGATTCCGATGCTTCACTCCACGTTTACTGTATCCCTTGGACCTTCTTATTGACGATGAAACACAGAAATTACATAGGAATTGAATAGAAAAGGCACAATGAAGACATAAGTACAAGAAGACTGTCTCTTCTTACTGACTATGTTTTGAACCATTCCTGTGACACTAGTTATAGATTTCGATGCTTCACTTCAGGTTTACTGTATACCTTGGACCTTCTTATTGTCGATGAAACACTGAAATTGCATCGGAACTAAATACAAAAGGCAAAATGCTGACTTAAGGACACGAAGACTGACTCTTCTTATTGTCTATGTTTTGAACCTTTTCTGTGACAATAGTTATAGAGTCCGATGCTTCACTTCAGGCTTACTGTATCCCTTGGGCCTTCGTATTGACGATGAATCACAGAAATTGCATCGGAATTAAATACAAAAGGCACGATGCCGACTTAAGGACATGAAGACTGACTCTTCTTACTGACTATGTTTTGATCCATTCCTATGACACTAGTTATAGATTCCGATGCTTCACTTCAGGTTTACTGTATCCCTATGACCTTCTTATTGACGATGAATCACAGAAATTGCATCGGAATTAAATACAAAATGCACAATGAAGACTTAAGGACAGGAAGACTGACTCTCCTTACTGACAAGGTTTGAACCATTCCATTGACACTAGCTATAGATTCCGATGCTTCCCTTCAGGTTTACTGCATCCCTCTGACCTTCTTATTGACAACGAAACACAGAATTTGCATCGGAATTATATTCAAAAGGCACAAAGCCGACTTAAGTACGAGATGACTGACCCATCTTACTGTCTATGTTTTGAACCATTTTTGTGACACTAGTTATAGATTCCGATGCTTCACTCCAGGTTTCCTGCATCCCTTGGACCTTCTTGCTGCCGATGAAACACAGAAATTGCATCGGAATTAAATAGAGAAGGCACAATGCCGAAATAAGTACATGAAGACCGACTATTCCTACTGACTATGTTTTGAACCATTCCTGTGACACTAGTTATAGATTCCGATGCCTCACTTGAGGTTTACTGTATCCCTTGGACCTTCTTATTGCCCATGAAACACAGAAATTGCATCGGAATTAAATACAAAAGGCACAATAAAGGACTTAAGGACCAGTTGACTGACTCTCCTTACTGACAAGGTTTGAACCATTCCTGTGACACTAGCTATAGATTCCGATGCTTCACTTCAGGTTTACTGTATCCCTCTGACCTTCTTATTGACGATGAAACACAGAAATTGCATCGGAATTAAATACAAAATGCACAATGCCGACTAATGTACAAGAAGACTGACTCTTCTTACAGTCTATGTTTTGAACCATTCCTGTGACACTAGTTATAGATTCCGGTGCTTCACTCCAGGTTTACTGTATCCCTTGGACTTTCTTATTGACGATGAAACACAGAAATTTCATAGGAATGAAATAGAAAAGGCACAATGACGACTTAAGTACAAGAAGACTGACTCTTGTTACTGACTATGTTTTGAACCATTCCTGTGACACTACTTTTAGATTCCGATGCTTATCTTCAGGTTTGCTGTATTCCTTGGACCTTCTTATTGACGATGAAACACAGAAATTGCATCGGAATTTAATAGAAAAGGCACAATGCCGACTTAAGTACAAGAAGACTGACTCTTCCCACTGTCTATGATTTGAACCATTCCTGTGACACTAGTTTTGGATTCCGATGCCTCACTTCAGGTTTATTGTTTCCCTCTAACCTTCTTATTGACAACGAAACACAGAAATTGCATCGGAATTAAATAAAAATGCACAATGCCGACTTAAGTAAAAGATGACTGACTCTTCCCACTGTCTACGTTTTGAATCATTACTGTGACACTAGTTATAGATTCCGATGCTTAACTTCAGGTATACTGTATCCCTCTAACCTTATTGAAGATGAAACACAGACATTGCATCGGAATTAAATACAAAAGGCTCAATGCCGACTTAAGGACAAGTAGACTGACTCTTCTTATTGACTATGTTTTGAACCATTCCTGTGACACTAGTTATAGATTCCGATGCTTTACTTCAGGTTTACTGTTTAGCTTGACCCTTCTTATTGACGACGAAACACAGATATTGCATCGGAATTCAATACAAAATGCACAATGCCGACTTAAGTACAGGAAGACTGACTGTTCTTACTGACTATGTTTTGAACCATTCCTGTGACACTAGTTATAGATTCCGATGCTTCACTTCAGGTTTACTGTATCCCTTGGGCCTTCTTATTGACGATGAATCACAGAAATTGAATCGGAATTAAATACTATAGGCACAATGCCGACTTAAGTACAAGAAGACTGACTCTTCTTACCGACTATATTTTGAACCATTCCAGTGAAACTAGTTATAGGTTGTGATGCTTCACTTCAGGTTTAGTGTATCGCTTGGACCTTCTTATTGACGATGAAACACAGAAATTGCATCGGAATTAAACACAAAAGGCACAATGCCAACTCAAGTACAAGATGTCTGACTTTTCTTACTGTCTATGATTTGAACCATTTCTGTGAGACTAGTTATAGATTCCGATGCTCCACTCAAGGTTTACTGTTTCCCTTGGACCTTCTTATTGACGATGAAACACAGAAATTGCATCGGAATTAAATAGAGAAGGCACAATGCCGAATTAAGTACATGAAGACCGCCTATTCCTACTGACTATGTTTTGACCATTCCTGTGACACTAGTTATAGATTCCGATGCTTCACTTAAGGTTTACTGTATCCCTTGATCCTTCTTATTGCCGATGAAACACAGAAATGGCATCGGAATTATTTACAAAAGGCACAATAAAGACTTAAGGACAAGATGACTGACTCTCCTTACTGTAAAGGTTTGAACCATTCCTGTGACACTAGCTATGGATTCTGATGCTTCACTTCAGGTTTACTGTATCCCTTGGACCTTCTTATTGACGATGAACCCAGAAATTGCATCGGAATTAAATACAAAAGGCACAATGCCGACTTAAGGACAAGAAGACTGACTGTTCATACTGACTATGTTTTGAACCATTCCTGTGGCACCAGCTATAGATTCCGATGTTTCACTTCAGGTTTACTGTATCCCTCTGACCTTCTTATTGACAATGAAACACAGATATTGCATCGGAATTAAATACAAAAGGCACAATGCCGACTTAAGTACAAGAAGACTGACTGTTCTTACTGACTATGTTTTGAACCATTCCTGTGACACTAGTTATAGATTCCGATGCTTCACTTCAGATTTATTGTATCCCTCTGACCTTCTTATTGACGATGAAACACAGAAATTGCATCGGAATTAAATAGAAAAGGCACAAAGTCGACTTCAGTACAAGAAGACTGACTCTTCTTACTGTCTATGTTTGAACCATTCCTGTGACACTAGTTATAGATTCCGATCCTATGCTCCAGGTTTACTGTATCCCTTGGACCCTCTTATTGGCGATGAAACACAGAAATTGCTCCGGAATTAAATACAAAAGGCACAATAATGACTTAAGTACAAGAAGACTGACTCCTCTTACTGACTATGTTTGAACCATTCCTGTGACACTACTTATAGATTCCGATGCTTCACTTCAGGTTTACTGTATCCCTCTGACCTTATTGAAGATGAAACACAGAAATTGCATCGGAATTAAATACAAAAGGCACAATGCCGACTTAAGGACAAGAAGACTGACACTTCTTATTGACTATGATTTGAACCATTTCTGTGACACTAGTTATAGATTCCGATGCCTCACTTGAGGTTTACTGTATCCCTTGGACCTTCTTATTGCCGATGAAACACAGAAATTGCATCGGAATTAAATACAAAAGGCACAATAAAGACTTAAGGACCAGATGACTGACTCTCCTTACTGACAAGGTTTGAACCATTCCAGTGACACTAGCTATAGATTCCGATACTTCACTTCAGGTTTACTGTATCCCTCTGACTTTCTTATTGACGATGAAACACAGAAATTGCATCGGAATTAAATACAAAAGGCACAATGCCGACTTAAGGACAAGAAGACTGAGTCTGCTTATTGACTATGATTTGAACCATTCCTGTGACACTAGTTATAGATTCCGATGCTTCACTTCAGGTTTACTGTTTCCCTTGACCCTTCTTACTGACGATGAAACACAGATATTGCATCGGAATTCAATACAAAAGGCACAATGCAGACTTAAGTACAAGAAGACTGACTCTTCCTACTGTCTATGTTTTGAACCATTTCCGTGGCACTAGTTATAGAGTCCGATGCTTCACTTCAGGCTTACTGTATCTCTTGGGCCTTCTTAGTGAGGATGAATCACAGAAATTGCATCGGAATTAAATACAAAAGGCACAATGCCGTCTTAAGTACAAGAAGACTGACTCTTCTTACTGTCTATATTTTGAACCATTCCAGCGACACTAGTTATAGATTCCGATGCTTCACTTCAGGTTTACTGTATCCCTTGGACCTTCTTATTGACGATGAAACACAGAAATTGCGTCGGAATTAAATACAAAAAGCACAATGCCGACTTAAGTACAAGACGTCTGACTCTTCTTACTGTCTATGTTTTGAACCACTCCTGTGTCACTAGTTATAGATTCCGATGCTTCACTTCAGGTTTACTGTATCCCTATGACCTTCTTATTGACGATGAACCACAGTAATTGCATTGGAATTAAATACAAAAGGCACAATGCCGAATTAAGTACAAGAAGACTGACTCATCTTACTGTCTATTTTCGAACCATTCCTGTGACACCAGTTGTAGGCTCCGATGCTTCACTCCAGGTTTACTGTATCCCTTATACCTTCTTATTGACGATGAAACACAGAAATTGCATTGGAATTAAATACAAAAAGCACAATGCCGACTTAAGTAAAAGAAGTCTGACTCTTCTTACTGTCTATGATTGGAACCATTCCTGTGACACTAGTTATAGATTCCGGTGCTTCACTCCTGGTTTACTGTATCCCTTGGACCTTCTTATTGACGATGAAACACAGAAATTGCATCGGAATTAAATTCAAAAGGCACAATGCCGTATTAAGTACATGAGGACCGACTCTTATTGCTGACTATGTTTTGAACCATTCCTGTGACACTTGTTATAGATTCCGATGCCTCACTTGACGTTTACTGTATCCCTTGGACCTTCTTATTGACGATGAAACACAGAAATTGCATCGGAATGAAATACAAATGGCACAATGCCGACTTAAGTAAGAGAAGAATGACTCTCCTTACTGTCTATGTTTTGAACCCTTCCTGTGACACCGGTTATAGATTACGATGCTTCACTCCAGGTTTACTGTATCCCTTGGACCTTCTTATTGCCGATGAAACACAGAAATTGCCTCGGTATTAAATACAAAGGGCACAATGAAGACATAAGGACAAGAAGACTGACTCTCCTTACTGACGAGGTTTGAACAATTCCTGTGACACTAGCTATAGATTCCGATGCTTCACTTCAGGTTAACTGTTTCCCTCTGACCTTCTTATTGAAGATGAAACACAGAAATTGCATCGGAATTATATACAAAAGGCACAATGCCAACTTAAGTACAAGAAGACTGACTCTTCTTACTGTCTATGTTTGAACCATTCCTGTGACACTAGTTATAGATTCCGATGCTATGCTCCAGGTTAACTGTATCCCTTGGACCTTCTTATTGACGATGAAACACAGAAATTGCTCCGGAATTAAATACAAAAGGCACAATAATGACTTAAGTACAAGAAGACTGACTCCTCTTACTGACTCTGTTTGAACCATTCCTGTGACACTACTTATAGATTCCGATGCTTAACTTCAGGTTTACTGTATCCCTTGGGCCTTCTTATTGACGATGAAACACAGAAATTGCGTCGGAATTAAATAGAAAAGGCACAATGCCGACTTAAGTACAAGAAGACTGACTCTTCCTACTGTCTATGTTTTGAACCATTCCTGTGACACTAGTTATAGATTCCGATGCTTCACTTCAGGTTTACTGTATCCCTCTGACCTTATTGAAGATGAAACACAGAAATTGCATCGGAATTAAATACAAAAGGCACAATGCCGACTTAAGGCCAAGAAGACTGACACTTCTTATTGACTATGATTTGAACCATTTCTGTGACACTAGTTATAGATTCCGATGCTTCACTCCAGGTTTACTGTATCCCTTGGACCTTCTTATTTACGATGAAACACAGAAATTGCATCGGAATTAAATAGAAAAGGCACAATGCCGAATAAAGTACATGAAGACCGACTATTCCTACTGACTATGTTTTGAACCATTCCTGTGACACTAGTTATAGATTCCGATGCCTCACTGGAGGTTTACTGTATCCCTTGGACCTTCTTATTGCCGATGAAACACAGAAATTGCATCGGAATTAAATACAAAAGGCACAATAAAGACTTAAGGACCAGATGACTGACTCTCCTTACTGACAAGGTTTGAACCATTCCAGTGATACTAGCTACAGATTCCGATTCTTCACTTCAGGTTTACTGTATCCCTCTGACCTTCTTATTGACGATGAAACACAGAAATTGCATCGGAATTAAATACAAAAGGCACAATGCCGACTTAAGTATAAGAAGACTGACTCTTCTTACTGTCTATGTTTTGAACCATTCCATTGACACTAGTTTTAGATTCCGATGCTTCACTCCAGGTTTACTGTATCCCTTGGACCTTCTTATTGACGATGAAACACAGAAATTACATCGGAATTAAATAGAAAAGGCACAATGAAGACTTAAGTACAAGAAGACAGACACTTCTTACTGACTATGTTTTGAACCATTCCTCTGATTCTAGTTATAGATTTCGATGCTTCACTTCAGGTTTATTGTATCCCTTGGACCTTCTTATTGACGATGAAACACTGAAATTGCATCGGAATTAAATACAAAAGGCAAAATGCTGACTTAAGTACACGAAGACTGACTCTTCTTACTGTCTATGTTTGAACCATTCCTGTGACACTAGTTTTGGATTCCGATGCTTCACTTCAGGTTTACTGTATCCCTCTAACCTTCTTATTGATGACGAAACACAGAAATTCCATCGGAATTAAATAAAAATGCACAATGCCGACTTAAGTACAAGAAGACTGACTCTTCCCACTGTCTATGTTTTGAACCATTCCTGTGACACTAGTTATAGATTCCGATGCTTCACTTCAGGTTTACTGATTCCCTTGACCCTTCTTATTGACGATGAAACACAGACATAGCATCGGAATTCAATTCAAAAGGCACAATGCCGATTTCAGTACAAGAAGACTGACTCTTCCTACTGTCAATGTTTTAACCATTTCTGTGACACTAATTATAGAGTCCGATGCTTCACTTCAGGCTTACTGTATCCCTTGGGCCTTCGTATTGACGATGAATCACAGAAATTTCATCGGATTTAAACACAAATGGCACAATTCCGACTTACGGACAAGAGGACTGACTGTTCTTACTGACTATGTTTTAAACCATTCTTGTGACACTAGTTATAGATTCCGATGCTTCACTTCAGGTTTACTGTATCCCTTTTACCTTATTGATGATGAAACACAGAAATTGCATCGGAATTAAATACAAAAGGCACAATGCCGACTTAAGGACAAGAAGACTGAGTCTTCTTATTGACTATGATTTGAACCATTCCTGTGACACTAGTTATAGATTCCGATGCTTCACTTCAGGTTTACTGTTTCCCTTGACCCTTCTTATTGACGATGAAACACAGATATTGCATCGGAATTCAATACAAAAGGCACAATGCCGACTTAAGTACAAGAAGACTGACTCTTCCTACTGTCTATGTTTTGAACCATTTCTGTGACACTAGTTATAGAGTCCGATGCTTCACTTCAGGCTTACTGTATCTCTTGGGCCTTCTTATTGAGGATGAATCACAGAAATTGCATCGGAATTAAATACAAAAGGCACAATGCCGACTTAAGTACAAGAAGACTGACTCTTCCCACTGTCTATGTTTTGAACCATTCCTGTGACACTAGTTATAGATTCCGATGCTTCACTTCAGGTTTACTGATTCCCTTGACCCTTCTTATTGACGATGAAACACAGACATAGCATCGGAATTCAATTCAAAAGGCACAATGCCGATTTCAGTACAAGAAGACTGACTCTTCCTACTGTCAATGTTTTAACCATTTCTGTGACACTAATTATAGAGTCCGATGCTTCACTTCAGGCTTACTGTATCCCTTGGGCCTTCGTATTGACGATGAATCACAGAAATTGCATCGGATTTAAACACAAATGGCACAATTCCGACTTTCGGACAAGAGGACTGACTGTTCTTACTGACTATGTTTTAAACCATTCTTGTGACACTAGTTATAGATTCCGATGCTTCACTTCAGGTTTACTGTATCCCTTTTACCTTATTGATGATGAAACACAGAAATTGCATCGGAATTAAATACAAAAGGCACAATGCCGACTTAAGGACAAGAAGACTGAGTCTTCTTATTGACTATGATTTGAACCATTCCTGTGACACTAGTTATAGATTCCGATGCTTCACTTCAGGTTTACTGTTTCCCTTGACCCTTCTTATTGACGATGAAACACAGATATTGCATCGGAATTCAATACAAAAGGCACAATGCCGACTTAAGTACAAGAAGACTGACTCTTCCTACTGTCTATGTTTTGAACCATTTCTGTGACACTAGTTATAGAGTCCGATGATTCACTTCAGGCTTACTGTATCTCTTGGGCCTTCTTATTGAGGATGAATCACAGAAATTGCATCGGAATTAAATACAAAAGGCACAATGCCGACTTAAGTACAAGAAGACTGACTCTTCTTACTGTCTATATTTTGAACCATTCCAGCGACACTAGTTATAGATTCCGATGCTTCACTTCAGGGTTACTGTATCCCTTGGACCTTCTTATTGACGATGAAACACAGAAATTGCATCGGAATTAAATACAAAAGGCACAATGCCGACTTAAGGACAAGAAGACTGACTCTTCTTACTGACTATGTTTTGAACCATTCCTGTGACACTAGTTATAGATTCCGATGCATCACTTCAGGTTTACTGTATCCCTTGGGCCTTCTTATTGACGATGAAACACAGAAATTGCATCGGAATTAAATACAAAAGGCACAATGCCGACTTAAGTACAAGAAGTCTGACTCTTCTTACTGTCTATGATTGGAACCATTCCTGTGACACTAGTTATAGATTCCGGTGCTTCACTCATGGTTTACTGTATCCCTTGGACCTTCTTATTGACGATGAAACACAGAAATTACATCGGAATTAAATTCAAAAGGCACAATGCCGTATTAAGTACATGAGGACCGACTCTTCCTGCTGCCTATGTTTTGAACCATTCCTGTGACACTAGTTATAGATTCCGATGCTTCACTTGACGTTTACTGTATCCCTTGGACCTTCTTATTGACGATGAAACACAGAAATTGCATCGGAATGAAATACAAATGGCACAATGCCGACTTAAGTAAGAGAAGACTGACTCTTCTTACTGTCTATGTTTTGAACCCTTCCTGTGACACTGGTTATAGATTACGATGCTTCACTCCAGGTTTACTGTATCCCTTGGACCTTCTTATTGCCGATGAAACACAGAAATTGCCTCGTTATTAAATACAAAAGGCACAATGAAGACATAAGGTCAAGAAGACTGACTCTCATTACTGACGAGGTTTGAACAATTCCTGTGACACTAGCTATAGATTCCGATGCTTCACTTCAGGTTAACTGTTTGCCTCTGACCTTCTTATTGAAGATGAAACACAGAAATTGCATCGGAATTATATACAAAAGGCACAATGCCAACTTACGTACAAGAAGACTGACTCTTCTTACTGTCTATGTTTTGAACCATTCCATTGACACTTGTTATAGATTCCGATGCTTCACTCCAGGTTTACTGTATCCCTTGGACCTTCTTATTGACGATGAAACACAGAAATTGCCTCGGAATTAAATAGAAAAGGCACAGTGAAGACTTAAATACAAGAAGACCGACTCTTCTTACTGACTATGTTTTGAACCATTCCTGTGACACTAGTTATAGATTCTGATGCTTCACTTCAGGTTTACTGTTTCCCTTGACCCTTCTTATTGACGATGAAACACAGATATTGCATCGGAATTCAATACAAAAGGCACAATGCCGACTTAAGTACAAGAAGACTGACTCTTCCTACTGTATATGTTTTGAACCATTTCTGTGACACTAGTTAAGGAGTCCGATGCTTCACTTCAGGCTTACTGTATCCCTTGGGCCTTCATATTGACGATGAATCACAGAAATTACATCGGAATTAAATACAAAAGGCACAATGCCGACTTAAGGACAAGAAGACTGACTCTTCTTACTGACTATGTTTTGAACCATTCCTGTGACACTAGTTATAGATTCCGATGCATCACTTCAGGTTTACTGTATCCCTTGGGCCTTCTTATTGACGATGAAACACAGAAATTGCATCGGAATTAAATACAAAATGCACAATGCCGACTTAAGTACGAGAAGACTGACTCTTCTTACCGTCTATATTTTGAACCATTCCAGTGACACTAGTTATAGATTGCGATGCTTCACTTCAGGTTTACTGTATCCCTTGAACCGTCTTATTGACGATGAAACACAGAAACTGCATCGGAATTAAATACAAGAGGCACAATGCCGACTTTAATACGAGAAGACTGACTCTTCTTACTGTCTATGTTTGAACCATTCCTGTGACACTAGTTATAGATTCCGATGCTTCAGTCCTGGTTTACTGTATCCCTTGGACCTTCGTATTGCCGATGAAACACAGAAATTGCATCGGAAATAAATACAAAAGGCACAATGAAGACTTAAGGACAAGAAGACTGACTCTCCTTACTGACAAGGTTTGAACCATTCCTGTGACACTAGCTATAGATTCCGATGCTTCACTTCAGGTTTACTGTATCCCTCTGACCTTCTTATTGACGATGAAACACAGAAATTGCATCGGAATTAAATGCAAAAGGCACAATGCCGACTTAAGGACAAGAAGACTGACTGTTCTTACTGACTATTTTTTGAACCATTCCTGTGACACTAGTTATAGATTCCGATGCTTCACTTCAGGTTTATTGTATCCCTCTGACCTTCTTATTGGCGATGAAACACAGAAATTGCATCGGAATTAAATAGAAAAGGCACAATGTCGACTTAAGTACAAGAAGACTGTCTCTTCTTACTGTCTATGATTTGAACCATTCCTGTGACACTAGTAATAGATTCCGATGGTTCACTCCACGTTTATTGTATCCCATGGACCTTCTTATTGACGATGAAACACAGAAATTGCATCGGAATTACATAGAAAAGGCACAATGCCGATTTAAGTACAAGAAGACTGACTCCTCTTACTGACTATGGTTAGAACCATTCCTGTTACACTACTTATAGATTTCAATGCTTCACTTCAGGTTTACTGTATCCCTCTGACGTTATTTAAGATCAAACACAGAAATTGCATCGGAATTAAATACAAAAGGCACAATGCCGACTAAAGTACAAGAAGACTGACTCTTCTTACAATCTTTGTTTTGGACCATTCCTGTGACACTAGTTATAGATTCCGGAGCTTCACTCCAGGTTTACTGTATCCCTTGGACCTTCTTATTGACGATGAAACACAGAAATTGCATCGGAATTAAATTCAAAAGGCACAAAGATGAATTAAGTACATGAAGACCGACTCTTCCTACTGTCAATGTTTTGAACTATTCCTGTGACACTAGTTATAGATTCCGATGCTTCACTTGACGTTTATTGTATCCCTTTGACCTTCTTATTGACGATGAAACACAGAAATTGCATCGGAATTAAATACAAAATGCACAATGCCGACTTAAGTACGAGAAGACTGACTCTTCTTACCGTCTATATTTTGAACCATTCCAGTGACACTAGTTATAGATTGCGATGTTTCACTTCAGGTTTACTGTATCCCTTGAACCGTCTTATTGACGATGAAACACAGAAACTGCATCGGAATTAAATACAAAAGGCACAATGCCGACTTTAATACGAGAAGACTGACTCTTCTTACTGTCTATGTTTTGAACCATTCCTGTGACACTAGTTATAGATTCCGATACTTCAGTCCAGGTTTACTGTATCCCTTGGACCTTCGTATTGCCGATGAAACAGAAATTGCATCGGAAATAAATACAAAAGGCACAATGAAGACTTAAGGACAAGAAGACTGACTCTCCTTACTGACAAGGTTTGAACCATTCCTGTGACACTAGCTATAGATTCCGAAGCTTCACTTCAGGTTTACTGTATCCCTCTGACCTTCTTATTGACGATGAAACACAGAAATTGCAACGGAATTAAATGCAAAAGGCACAATGCCGACTTAAGGACAAGAAGACTGACTGTTCTTACTGACTATTTTTTGAACCATTCCTGTGATACTAGTTACAGATTCCGATGCTTCACTTCAGGTTTATTGTATCCCTCTGACCTTCTTATTGGCGATGAAACACAGAAATTGCATCGGAATTAAATAGAAAAGGCACAATGCCGACTTAAGTACAAGAAGACTGACTCATCTTACTGACTATGGTTTGAACCATTCCTGTGACACTACTTATAGATTCCGATGCTTCACTTCAGGTTTACTGTATCCCTCTGACCTAATTGAAGATGAAACACAGAAATTGCATCGGAATTAAATACAAAAGGCACAATGCCGACTAAAGTCCAAGAAGACTGACTCATCTTACTGACTATGGTTTGAACCATTCCTGTGACACTACTTATAGATTCCGATGCTTCACTTCAGGTTTACTGTATCCCTCTGACCTAATTGAAGATGAAACACAGAAATTGCATCGGAATTAAATACAAAAGGCACAATGCCGACTTAAGGACAAGAAGACTGACTCTTCTTATTGACTATGATTTGAACCATTCCTGTGACACCAGTTATAGATTCCGATGCTTCACTTCAGGTTTACTGTTTCCATTGACCCTTCTTATTGACGATGAAACACCGATATTGCATCGGAATTCAATACAAAAGGCACAATGCCGACTTAAGTACAAGAAGACTGACTCTTCTTACTGTCTATTTTTGAACCATTCCTGTGACACCTGTTGTAGACTCCGATGCTTCACTCCAGGTTTACTGTATCCCTTGGACCTTCTTATTGACGATGAAACACAGAAATTGCTTCGGAATTAAATTCAAAAGGCACAATGCCGAATTAAGTACATGAAGACCGACTCTTCCTACTGTCTATGTTTTGAACTACTCCTGTGACTCTAGTTATAGATTCCGATGCTTCACTTGACGTTTACTGTATCCCTTGGACCTTCTAATTGACGATGAAACACAGAAATTGCATCGGAATTACATAGAAAAGGCACAGCGAAGACTTAAGTACAAGAAGACAGACTCTTCTTACTGACTATGTTTTGAACCATTCCTGTGACACTAGTTATATATTCTGTTGCTTCACTTCAGGTTTACTGTATCCCTTGGGCCTTCTTATTGACGATGAATCACAGAAATTGCATCGGAATTAAATACAAAAGGCACAATGCCGACTTAAGGACAAGAAGACTGACTCTTCTTATTGACTATGATTTGAACCATTCCTGTGACACTAGTTATAGATTCCGATGCTTCACTTCAGGTTTACTGTTTCCCTTGACCCTTCTTATTGACGATGAAACACAGATATTGCATCGGAATTCAATACAAAAGGCACAATGCCGACTTAAGTACAAGAAGAATGACTCTTCCTACTGTCTATGTTTTGAACCATTTCTGTGACACTAGTTATAGAGTCCGATGCTTCACTTTAGGCTTACTGTATCCCTTGGGCCTTCTTATTGGGGATGAATCACAGAAATTGCATCGGAATTAAATACAAAAGGCTCAATGCCGACTTAAGTACAAGAAGACTGACTCTTCTTACTGCCTATATTTTGAACCATTCCAGTGACACTAGTTATAGATTCCGATGCTTCACTTCAGGTTTACTGTATCCCTTGGACCTTCTTATTGACGATGAAACACAGAAATTGCATCGGAATTAAATACAAAAGGCACAATGCCGACTTAAGTACAAGACGTCTGACTCTTCTTACTGTCTATGTTTTGAACCACTCCTGTGACACTAGTTATAGATTCCGATGCTTCACTTCAGGTTTACTGTATCCCTATGACCTTCTTATTGACGATGAACTACAGAAATTGCATCGGAATTAAATACAAAAGGCACAATGTCGAATTAAGCACAAGAAGACTGACTCTTCTTACTGTCTATTTTCGAACCATTCCTGTGACACTAGTTGTAGGCTCCGATGCTTCACTCCAGGTTTTCTGTATCCCTTATACCTTCTTATTGACGATGAAACACAGAAATGGCATAGGAATTAAATACAAAAGGCACAATGCCGACTTAAGTAAAAGAAGTCTGACTCTTCTTACTGTCTATGATTGGAACCATTCCTGTGACACTAGTTATACATTCCGGTGCTTCACTCCTGGTCTACTGTATCCCTTGGACCTTCTTATTGACGATGAAACACAGAAATTGCATCGGAATTAAATTCAAAAGGCACAATGCCGAATTAAGTACATGAAGACCGACTCTTCCTGCTGACTATGTTTTGAACCATTCCTGTGACACTAGTTATAGATTCCGATGCTTCACTTGACGTTTACTGTATCCCTTCGACCTTCTTATTGACGATGAAACACAGAAATTGCATCGGAATGAAATACAAAAGGCACAATGCCGACTTAAGTAAGAGAAGACTGACTCTTCTTACTGTCTATGTTTTGAATCCTTCCTGTGACACTGGTTATAGATTACGATGCTTCACTCCAGGGTTACTGTATCCCTTGGACCTTCTTATTGCCGATGAAACACAGAAATTGCCTCGGTATTAAATACGAAAGGCACAATGAAGACATAAGGACAAGAAGACTGACTCTCCTTACTGACGAGGTTTGAACCATTCCTGTGACACTAGCTATAGATTCCGATGCTTCACTTCAGGTTAACTGTATCCCTCTTGGGGGGCGGCGGATGTATAAGTTTGTAACAATAATAAAAAATCTGATTGCTGGATATATAAACGCTTGCGTGTTGAATCAGTTTCTAGCTTTTAGAATGTTGTTATTGCTGTCTTTTGCCATTCTCAACACTGGCTCTCTATTTACTCCGTGACCCCCAGAAAGTGATTTAATAAAACTTGGAGCCAGTAAATAGATATCCTAGTGCCCACTTTACCTGAGAATGTTCTTATAGCTGCAGCTTATAGCTCTGAGGAATTAGGAGATTGTCCGGGATTTCTAATCAAAAACGGTTTTCCAAAATAGTTGAGTATATTCTGAAATTCACTAATAAAAACCACAAGTACCCCTACAACCTTACTAACAGAACAGTTCAGAGTCTAATGCGCTGATGCAACTATAAATGTCCGAATCAAATGTTAAAAAGAATGCTCGCCATAATTTGATGAAAATATTTCATCAAACGCCACGCTAAATTTTTGGTAGAATGTCTGTCCCGCGACGGCACGTGAAAAATACGACAATACGCAAACTGAAGCTAGATAATGAAAATCATTCCAGAATTAACACTTCACATGAAATGTTTTCATGGTTCCGCGTATCTCTAGTAACTTAATACGACACCAGAGGCTGTTTGTAGCAGATACACTGATGCGACGCGACTACCGACACAGATGGCGTGTCATTCAGCGTCTGGAGAGAACTGGGGCCTTGCTTCCTCGCGCAGTGTTCTTATATATAAAGCCGCGGTGCGGACGGCTGAGGGATCGCCTGATCAAATCCGCTCTCCCGACTAGCCGCTGGGCTAGTAACGCACCACTTCAAGATACATAATAATTTATAGCTTCTTTGGCTGATGGCCGAAGGAGCTCTTAATTTAAACGTGCATTCAGCACGCTGGTAAGTATTGATAATAAAATTTTGACGTGGCTAAGTTAAATACTTTGGGCGAGAGAATTAATTAAATTACACTGCACGCAGCAGATGAGCTCTGAACTGTCCCTTTTGAGATCCGCTATCGCTATAATTTTATAGGTATTAAAAAGAAACTTTACACATCTTCATAATCATAGCGGACCTCCAACCTATTTAAATCTAAACATCCTAGCCTTATTTATTAACCTACTTAATCTATCTTGCTTCCTTCAGTTTTGAGACGAAAACCAGAAAATCATGAATTTCCACTAAAGTCTCAATTTGTGAAATCCAAAGTACTGTTTTTATTAAATCATTATGAAAGATGAATCTAAATATAAATTTTGAAGTCTCTAGCTCTTTTCTGTTGCGCCAATGATTTTTCCAGAAAAACGTCCAAATCTCGGAAATGGCTGAAGTTATCAAACTGATATTTAACACACATTAATTTAGTATTATTTCTGACATGCTAGAAAAGTTTTAGTTCATTTGCTTGATTTTTAAGGTATTGCGCAACATTTATGACGTCAGAGCTAGTTACAGCAGACTGGCTGGCACACAACGGAAACTGATGTGAATTTACTACAGCGTGAGTGGGCTGCATCCCTACACTCTGACCTTCTTACTGAAGATGAAACACAGAAATTGCATCGGAATTAAATACCAAATGCACAATGCCGACTTAAGTACGAGAAGACTGACTCTTCTTACCATCTATATTTTGAACCATTCCAGTGACACTAGTTATAGATTGCGATGCTTCACTTCAGGTTTACTGTATCCCTTGAACCGTCTTATTGACGATGAAACACAGAAACTGCATCTGAATTAAATACAAAAGGCACAATGCCGACTTTAATACGAGAAGACTGACTCTTCTTACTGTCTATGTTTTGAACCATTCCTGTGACACTAGTTATAGATTCCGATGCTTCAGTCCTGGTTTACTGTATCCCTTGGACCTTCGTATTGCCGATGAAACACAGAAATTGCATCGGAAATAAATACAAAAGGCACAATGAAGACTTAAGGACAAGAAGACTGACTCTCCTCACTGACAAGGTTTGAACCATTCCTGTGACACTAGCTATAGATTCCGATGCTTCACTTATGGTTTACTGTATCCCTCTGACCTTCTTATTGACGATGAAACACAGAAATTGCATAGGAATTAAATGCAAAAGGCACAATGCCGACTTAAGGAAAAGAAGACTGACTGTTCTTACTGACTATTTTTTGAACCATTCCTGTGACACTAGTTATAGATTCCGATGCTTTACATCAGGTTTATTGTATCCCTCTGACCTTCTTATTGGCGATGAAACACAGAAATTGCATCGGAATTAAATAGAAAAGGCACAATGTCGACTCAAGTACAAGAAGACTGACTCTTCTTACTGTCTGTGATTTGAACCATTCCTGTGACACTAGTCATAGATTCCGATGGTTCACTCCACGTTTACTGTATCCCTTGGACCTTCTTATTGACGATGAAACACAGAAATTGCATCGGAATTAAATAGAAAAGGCACAATGCCGACTTAAGTACAAGAAGACTGACTCTTCTTACTGACTATGGTTTGAACCATTCCTGTGACACTACTTATAGATTCCGATGCTTCACTTCAGGTTTACTGTATCCCTCTGACCTTATTGAAGATGAAACACAGAAATTGCATCGGAATTAAATACAAAAGGCACAATGCCGACTAAAGTACAAGAAGACTGACTCTTCTTTCAATCTTTGCTTTGAACCATTCCTGTGACACTAGTTATAGATTCCGGAGCTTCACTCCAGGTTTACTCTATCCCTTGGACCTTTTTATTGACGATGAAACAAAGAAATTGCATCGGAATTAAATTCAAAAGGCACAATGCCGAATTAAGTACATGAAGACCGACTCTTCCTACTGTCTATGATTTGAACTATTCCTGTGACACTAGTTATAGATTCCGATGCTTCACTTGACGTTTACTGTATCCCTTGGACCTTCTAATTGACGATGAAACACAGAAATTGCATCGGAATTAAATACAAAAGGCACCATGCCGACTTAAGTATGAGAAGACTGACTCTTCTTACTGTCTATGTTTTGTACCATTCCTGTGACACTGGTTATAGATTCCGATGCTTTACTCCAGGTTTACTGTATCCCTTGGATCTTCTTATTGCCGATTAAACACAGAAATTGCCTCGGAATTAAATACAAAAGGCACAATGAAGACTTAAGGACAAGAAGACTGACTGTCCTTACTGACGAGGTTTGAACCATTCCTGTGACACTAGCTATAGATTCCGATGCTTCACTTCAGGTTAACTGTATCCCTCTGACCTTCGTATTGACGATGAAACGCATTTATTGCATCGGAATTCAATACAAAAGGAACAATGCGACTTAAGTACAAGAAAACTGACTCTTCCTACTGTCTATGTTTTGAACCATTTCTGTGACACTAGTTATAGAGTCCGATGCTTCACTTCAGGCTTGCTGTATCCCTTGGGCCTTCTTATTGACGATGAATCACAGAAATTGCATCGGAATTAAATAATAAAGGCGCAATGCCGACTTAAGGACAAGAAGACTGACTCTTCGTACTGACTATGTTTTGAACCCTTCCTGTGACATTAGTTATTGATTCCGATGCTTCACTTCAGGTTTACTGTATCCCTTGGGCCTTCTTATTGACGATGAATCACAGAAATTGCATCGGAATTAAATACAAAATGCACAATGCCGACTTAAGTACGAGAAGACTGACCCTTCTTACCGTCTATATTTTGAACCATTTCAGTGACACTAGTTATAGATTGCGATGCTTCACTTCAGGTTTACTGTATCCCATGGACCGTCTTATTGACGTTGAAACACAGAAACTGCATCGGAATTAAATACAAAAGGCACAATGCCGACTTTAGTACGAGAAGACTGACTCTTCTTACTGTCTATGTTTTGAACCATTCCTGTGACACTAGTTATAGATTCCGATGCTTCACTCCAGGTTTACTGTATCCCTTGGACCTTCTTATTGCCGATGTAACACAGAAATTGCATCGGAATTAAATACAAAAGGCACAATGAAGACTTAAGGACAAGAAGACTGACTCTCCTTACTGACAAGGTTTGAACCATTCCTGTGACACTAGCTATAGAATCCGATGCTTCACTTCAGGTTTACTGTATCCCTCTGACCTTCTTATTGACGATGAAACACAGAAATTGCATCGGAATTAAATACAAAAGGCACAATGCCGACTTAAGTATGAGAAGACTGACTCATCTTACTGTCTATGTTTTGAACCATTCCTGTGACACTAGTTATAGATTCCGATGCTTCACTCCAGGTTTACTGCATCCCTTGGACCTTCTTATTGCCGATGAAACACAGAAATTGCATCGGAATTAAATATAAAAGGCGCAATGAAGACTTAAGGACAAGAAGACTGACTGTTCTTACTGACTATGTTATGAACCACTCCTGTGACACTAGTTATAGATTCCGATGCTTCACTTCAGGTTTATTGTATCCCTCTGACCTTCTTATTGGCGATGAAACACAGAAATTGCATCGGAATTAAATAGAAAAGGCACAATGTCGACTTAAATACAAGAAGACTGACTCTTCTGACTGTCTATGATTTGAGCCATTCCTGTGACACTAGTTATAGATTCCGATGCTTCACTCCAGGTTTACTGTATCCCTTGGACCTTGTTATTGACGATGAAACACAGATATTGCATCGGAATTAAATAGAAATGGCACAATTCCGACTTAAGTACAAGAAGACTGACTCTTCTCACTGACTATGTTTTGAACCATTCCTGTGACACTACTTATAGATTCCGATGCTTAACTTCAGGTTTACTGTATCCCTCGAACCTTCTTATTGACGATGAAACACAGAAATTGCATCGGAATTAAATAGAAAAGGCACAATGCCCACTTAAGTACAAGAAGACTGACTCTTCCTACTGTCTATGTTTTGAACCCTTCCTGTGACACTAGTTTTGGATTCCGATGTTTCACTTGAGGTTTATTGTATCCCTCTAACCTTCTTATTGACGATGAAACACAGAAATTGCATCGGAATTAAATACAAAAGGCACAATGCCGACTTAAGGACAAGAAGACTGACTCTTCTTATTGACTATGATTTGAACCATTCCTGTGACACCAGTTATAGATTCCGATGCTTCACTTCAGGTTTACTGTTTCCCTTGACCCTTCTTATTGACGATGAAACACAGATATTGCATCGGAATTCAATACAAAAGGCACAATGCCGACTGAAGTACAAGAAGACTGACTCTTCTTACTGTCTATTTTTGAACAATTCCTGTGACACCAGTTGTAGACTCCGATGCTTCACTCCAGGTTTACTGTATCCCTTATACCTTCTTATTGACGATGAAACACAGAAATTGCATCGGAATTAAATGCAAAAGGCACAATGCCGACTTAAGTAAAAGAAGTCCGACTCTTCTTACTGTCTATGTTCTGAACCATTCCTGTGACACTAGTTATAAATTCCGATGCTTCACTTCAGGTTTACTGTGTCCCTTGGACCTTCTTATAGACGATGAAACACAGAAATTGCATCTGAATTAAATACAAAAGTCACAATGCCGACTAATGTACAAGAAGACTGACTCCTCTTACAGTCTATGTTTTGAACCATTCCTGTGACACTAATTGAATATTCCGATGCTTCACTCCAGGTTTACTGTATCCCTTGGACCTTCTTATTGACGATGAAACACAGAAATTGCATCGGAATTAAATTCAAAAGGCACAATGCCGAATTAAGTACATGAATGCCGACTCTTCCTACTGACTTTGCTTTGATCCATTCCTGTGACACTAGTTATAGATTCCGATGATTCACTTGACGTTTACTGTATCCCTTGGACCTTCTTATTGACGATGAAACACAGAAATTGCATCGGAAAAAAATAGAAAAGGCACAATAGTGACTTAAGTATGAGAAGACTGACTCTTCTTACTGTCTATGATTTGAACCATTCCTGTGACACTAGTTATAGATTCCGATGCTTCACTTGACGTTTACTCTATCCCTTGGACCTTCTTATTGACGATGAAACACAGAAATTGCATCGGAATTAAATTCAAAAGGCTCAATGCCGAATTAAGTACATGAAGACCGACTCTTCCTACTGTCTATGTTTTGAACTATTCCTGTGACACTAGTTATAGATTCCAATGCTTCACTTGACGTTTACTGTATCCCTTGGACCTTCTAATTGACGATGAAACACAGAAATTGCATCGGAATTAAATACAAAAGGCACCATGCCGACTTAAGTATGAGAAGACTGACTCTTCTTACTGTCTATGTTTTGAACCATACCTGTGACAATGGTTATAGATTCCGATGCTTTACTTAAGGTTTACTGTATCCCTTGGACCTTCTTCTTGCCGATGAAACACAGAAATTGCATCGGAATTAAATAGAAAAGGCACAATGCCCACTTAAGTACAAGAAGACTGACTCATCCTACTGTCTATGTGTTGAACCCATCCTGTGACACTAGTTATGGATTCCGATGCTTCACTTGAGGTTTTTTGTATATCTCTAACCTTCTTATTGACGATGAAACACAGAAATTGCATCGGAATTAAATACAAAAGGCACAATGCCGACTTAAGGACAAGAAGACTGACTCTTCTTATTGACTATGATTTGAACCATTCCTGTGACACTAGTTATAGATTCTGATGCTTCACTTCAGGTTTACTGTTTCCCTTGACCCTTCTTATTGACGATGAAACACAGATATTGCATCGGAATTAAATACAAAGGGCACAATGCCGAATTAAGTACAAGAAGACTGACTCTTCTTACTGTCTATCTTTGAACCATTCCTGTGACACCCGTTGTAGACTCCGATGCTTCACTCCAGGTTTACTGTATCCCTTGGACCTTCTTATTGACGATGAACACTGAAATTGCATCGGAATTAAATACAAAAGGCAAAATGCTGACTTTAGTACACGAAGACTGACTCTTCTTACTGTCTACGGTTTGAACCATTCCTGTGACACTAGTTATAGATCCGACGCTATACTCCAGGTTTACTGTATCCCTTGGACCTTCTTATTGACGATGAAACACAGAAATTGCATCGGAATTAAATACAAAAGGCACAATGCCGACTTAAGGACAAGAAGAATGACTGTTCTTACTGACTATGTTTTGAACCATTCCTGTGACACTAGTTATAGTTTCCGATGCTTCACTTCAGGTTTATTGTATCCCTCTGACCTTCTTATTGACGATGAAACACAGAAATTGCATCGGAATTAAATAGAAAAGGCACAATGTCGACTTAAGTACAAGAAGACTGACTCTTCTTACTGACTATGTTTTCAACCATTCCTGTGACATGACTTATAGATTCCGATGCCTAACTTCAGGTTTACTGTATCCCTTGGGCCTTCTTGTTGACGATGAATCACAGAAATTGCATCGGAATTACATACAAAAGGCACAATGCCGAATTAAGTACAAGAAGACTGATTCTTCTTACTGTCTATTTTTGAACCATTCCTCTGACACCAGTTGTAGACTCCGATGCTTCACTCCACGTTTACTGTATCCCTTATACCTTCTTATTGACGATGAAACACAGAAATTGCATCGGAATTAAATACAAGAGGCACAATGCCGACTTAAGTACAAGAAGACTGACTCTTGTTACTGACTATGTTTTGAACCATTCCTGTGACAGTACTTATGGATTCCGATGCTTCACTTCAGGATTACTGTATCCCTCTGACCTTCTTATTGACGAAGAAACACAGAAATTGCATCGGAATTAAATAAAAAAGGCATAATGCCGACCTAAGTACAAGGAGACTGACTCTTCTTACTGTCTATGTTTGGAACCATCCCTTTGACACTAGTTATAGATTCCGATGCTTCACTCAAGGTTTACTGTATCCCTTGGTCCTTCTTATTGACGATGAACCACAGAATTTGCATCGGAATTAAATACAAAAGGCACAATGCCAACTAAAGTACAAGAAGACTGACTCTTCTACTGTCTATGTTTTGAACCATTCCTGTGAAGCTAGTTATAAATTCCGATGCTTCACTTCAGGCTTACTGTATCCCTTGGGCCTTCTTATTGAGGATGAATCACAGAAATTGCATCGGAATTAAATACAAAAGCACAATGCCGACTTAAGTACAAGAAGACTGACTCTTCTTACTGTCTATATTTTGAACCATTCCAGTGACACTAGTTATAGATTCCGATGCTTGACTTCAGGTTTACTGTATCCCTTGGACCTTCTTATTGACGATGAAACACAGAAATTGCATTGGATTTAAATACAAAAGGCACAATGCCGACTTAAGTACAAGACGTCTGACTCTTCTTACTGTCTATGTTTTGAACCACTCCTGTGACACTAGTTATAGATTCCGATGCTTCACTTCAGGTTTACTGTATCCCTATGACCTTCTTATTGACGATGAACTACAGAAATTGCATCGGAATTAAATACAAAAGGCACAATGCCGAATTAAGCACAAGAAGACTGACTCTTCTTACTGTCTATTTTCGAACCATTCCTGTGACACTAGTTGTAGGCTCCGATGCTTCACTCCAGGTTTACTGTATCCCTTATACCTTCTTATTGACGATGAAACACAGAAATTGCATCGGAATTAAATACAAAAGGCACAATGCCGACTTAAGTAAAAGAAGTCTGACTCTTCTTACTGTCTATGATTGGAACCATTCCTGTGACACTAGTTATAGATTCCGGTGCTTCACTCCTGGTTTACTGTATCCCTTGGACCTTCTTATTGACGATGAAACACAGAAATTGCATCGGAATTAAATTCAAAAGGCACAATGCCGAATTAAGTACATGAAGACCGACTCTTCCTGCTGACTATGTTTTGAACCATTCCTGTGACACTAGTTATAGATTCCGATGCTTCACTTGACGTTTACTGTATCCCTTGGACCTTCTTATTGACGATGAAACACAGAAATTGCCTCGGTATTAAATACAAAAGGCACAATGAAGACAGAAGGACAAGAAGACTGACTCTCCTTACTGACGAGGTTTGAACCATTCCTGTGACACTAGCTATAGATTCCGATGCTTCACTTCAGGTTAACTGTATCCCTCTTGTGGGGCGGCGGATGTATAAGTTTGTAACAATAATAAAAAATCTGATTGCTGGATATATAAACGCTTGCGTGTTGAATCAGTTTTTAGCTTTTAGAATGTTGTTATTGCTGTCTTTTGCCATTCTCAACACTGGCTCTCTATTTACTCCGTGACCCCCAGAAAGTGATTTAATAAAACTTGGAGCCAGTAAATAGATATCCTAGTGCCCACTTTACCTGAGAATGTTCTTATAGCTGCAGCTTATAGCTCTGAGGAATTAGGAGATTGTCCGGGATTTCTAATCAAAAACGGTTTTCCAAAATAGTTGAGTATATTCTGAAATTCACTAATAAAAACCACAAGTATCCCTACAACCTAACTAACAGAACAGTTCAGAGTCTAATGCGCTGATGCAACTATAAATGTCCGAATCAAATGTTAAAAAGAATGCTCGCCATAATTTGATGAAAATATTTCATCAAACGCCACGCTAAATTTTTGGTAGAATGTCTGTCCCGCGACGGCACGTGAAAAATACGACAATACGCAAACTGAAGCTAGATAATGAAAATCATTCCAGAATTAACACTTCACATGAAATGTTTTCATGGTTCCGCGTATCTCTAGTAACTTAATACGACACCCGAGGCTGTTTGTAGCAGATACACTGATGCGACGCGACTACCGACACAGATGGCGTGTCATTCAGCGTCTGGAGAGAACTGGGGCCTAGCTTCCTCGCGCAGTGTTCTTATATATAAAGCCGCGGTGCGGACGGCTGAGGGATCGCCTGATCAAATCTGCTCTCCCGACTAGCCGCTGGGCTAGTAACGCACCACTTCAAGATACATAATAATTTATAGCTTCCTTGGCTGATGGCCGAAGGAGCTCTTAATTTAAACGTGCATTCAGCACGCAGGTAAGTATTGATAATAAAATTTTGACGTGGCTAAGTTAAATACTTTGGGCGAGAGAATTAATTAAATTACACTGCACGCAGCAGATGAGCTCTGAACTGTCCCTTTTGAGATCCGCTATCGCTATAATTTTATAGGTATTAAAAAGAAACTTTACACATCTTCATAATCATAGCGGACCTCCAACCTATTTAAATCTAAACATCCTAGCCTTATTTATTAACCTACTTAATCTATCTTGCTTCCTTCAGTTTTGAGACGAAAACCAGAAAATCATGAATTTCCACTAAAGTCTCAATTTGTGAAATCCAAAGTACTGTTTTTATTAAATCATTATGAAAGATGAATCTAAATATAAATTTTGAAGTCTCTAGCTCTTTTCTGTTGCGCCAATGATTTTTCCAGAAAAACGTCCAAATCTCGGAAATGGCTGAAGTTATCGAACTGATATTTAACACACATTAATTTAGTATCATTTCTGACATGCTAGAAAAGTTTTAGTTCATTTGCTTGATTTTTAAGGTATTGCGCAACATTTATGACGTCAGAGCTAGTTACAGCAGACTGGCTGGCACACAACGGAAACTGATGTGAATTTACTACAGCGTGAGTAGGCTGCTTCCCTACATCACCCTCTACTTAAATTTTTTGTTCATGAATGTTAATGAATGAAAAAAAAATTTAATTACAAAAAGGGAAGCAAGAGTACAGTTTAACTCCCTATGAAAAATCAAAATTGAAATATAAACCTGGAGAAACATTAAAGAAAACTGATTACCTACATTAATTATTTAAATTGTAGGCATGTTCACTGCCTTGTAAACAATGTCATTACTCAAAATTTTAAGCAAAGTCAACGAAATATTTTGGCATACATATTGCCTTAGACAAACAAACACATATAAATTGAAAAATTATGAAAATCTTAACTACATTAAATACATTTTTACATACACACATTCAAAGAAATAACATGATACATAAACAGATATATATATATCTCTTAGCAGTCTTTTCTAAACCTGAAAGAAAAGTTCACAAATAATTTTTTTACACACGTGGTTGTAGCCGCTTTGGCTGGCGTCCTACATTTCCATTCACAAGGGTAGAGGAGGGGAAGTTGCTATGGTGTGCGTCCTTCACGTTCTCTCTAAATTACATAGGGGAAAGGGGAGGGGTCACTGTGAGTTGTGTCCAAGTCACTCCACGCTTTCACGCAGCTACCAGGCTGCCATTATTTGGTTTGTCCTGTAGAACAAACAAAAAGAGTGCCTCAGACTCTCTTCACTTAATATATAAGGGTGGGTCACAATGAAATGGGGATATATACATTTTATCTTCCAATATGTTACTGGAACAAAGTTAACAGAACTTTTTCAGTATTACTCTCGCGGTTACTTAACTGTCATAAAATCGTTAAACAAATGGCTCGAAACGCCTTTAGTCATGTATTAGAGAAAATTTATGCTCCTAAGGCATACAGTCATAAATCATATTTAATCTGAATTTATTATTTCTGGGCCGGAACACTGAACCAATGCTCGGTACATTTCTGACAAATCTGCATCTTATTTACTTAACTGGCTCATCTTTGATTACTTTATTCTTAGAGATAGGATGAGTATGATTAGTGGTTGTTTTCTCAGCTTCCATGTACATGTGAGTAACTTTTGGTAATAGTACAGTTCTAAGTGTTCAAAACACACTACGTTTAGTTGACTACTAAATCCACTTATTGGTACTTTGCTGTTGTCAGTTCCACATCTGCAATTACGTACTTACTTACTTTGAAGTGTATTTATGTGGAGCTAAAATAGTGTTTCACGTCTGTCAGTATGTTATTTATTTATTTTGCTAGTGTATGTACTTATTTAACACTCACTCTATTAATATTTAAAGCATAGGATAGCACATTTATTTCATATTCATAGTGTATTGCAGTTGATTAGTTTGCTCACGTGGCAATCCATTTCCACTCGATCGGACGCTGAAACCTCAGGTAGTCTCTCTCAGACCTACCACTAAAGTGCATCAAATAATTATGGACGAGCGTAATGCTAAATTCCTTAAACCTATAGGACACCATGAGCTGCTCTGTCTCATCTAACATAAGGGTACCTATGGTCGCATTCACGCCTCCAACTCATAACCTCAATATGTGTAGGTGTATCCTGTCACACACTACACTAAAAAAATGGCCAGCTCCAACCTTATAAATACTTCAGGGACGTGTCCTTCACGTCTCAACCACTAACACTGCTCAATTCTATTACACTGCCTTTCCTTGCTACACCAGGTGAGTTTATACTTACAACTTATCTGCATATTTTTCATAACACTAATCAATCTCTTTTATTATTAATTAGTTAGCTCTACAGCATACACTAGGTTTCACTACCACTTCAGATCCTGCTTGTACATGAATTCATACATCTTTTTAAGTTACTGTTGGTGGACCATTTCCAATAAAACAACACTTTGTAGTTACTATATTGCCAGGGTACTATACATAATTGTTACTTAAATACATTTGTATCTTCATTACGTCATACTTCTCTATTGTTTGTCACTATTAGGTTTGTCACATTAGGTATTTTTCTTCACTAATCGGTAGATAGAATGGTTACATAACTCACGGCTTGATAGTCATAACGGAAAATTTTAATGCATGAAAGAAGAGGTCGAAATTTTTGTGGATAGGAAAGATGAAGAGTGAGTGAGACCTGAAATGGAAAGAAGATCTCACACAGCTGGGACTGCACAGCTGCCACACTGTGTAGAGGTTACAGAACAACCTCCTCCCTACAGCATTCATTGGTTTAATGCTGTATTGATAACCATACCGGAAAATTTTATGTGTTGGAAGAACATGTCGAAATTTTTGTAGATAGGAAAGATGAAGAATGAGTGAGACCTGAAAGGGAAAGAAGATCTCACACAGCTGGGACTGCACAGCTGCCACACTGTGTAGAGGTTAAAGAACAACCTCCTCCCTACAGCATTCATTTGTTTAATGCTGTAAAGAAGAGTTAGAAATTTTTTGAGGACAGGAAAGATGAAGAGTGAGTGAGACCTGAAAAGGAAAGAAGATCTCACACAGCTGGGACTGCACAGCTGCCACACTGTGTAGAGGTTAAAGAACAACTTCCTCCCTACAGCATTCATTAGTTTAATGCTGTAAAGAAGGGTTAGAAATTTTAGGTGGATAGAAAAGATGAAGAGTGAGTGAGACCTGAAAAGGAAAGAAGATCTCACACAGCTGGGACTGCACAGCTGCCACACTGTGTAGAGGTTACAGAACAACCTCCTCCCTACAGCATTCATTAGCTTAATGCTGTATTGATAACCATACCGGAAAATTTAATGTATGAAAGAAGAGGTCGAAATTTTTGGGGATAGGAAAGATGAAGAATGAGTGAGACCTGAAAGGGAAAGAAGATCTCACACAGCTGGGACTGCACAGCTGCCACACTGTGTAGAGGTTACAGAACAACCTCCTCCCTACAGCATTCATTGGCTTAATGCTGTAAAGAAGAGTTAGAAATTTTCGGTGGATAGAAAAGATGAAGAGTGAGTGAGACCTGAAAGGGAAAGAAGATCTCACACAGCTGGGACTGCACAGCTGCCACACTGTGTAGAGGTTACAGAACAACCTCCTCCCTACAGCATTCAGTGGCTACCTATGAACTTCTTTAGGTCAATCACGTTCCTGAGACCTAAGAGCTTCTTACTTTTAGGGTACTCTAGCCTATATGCATTGGCATGTGGTTTTCCTATTATCCTGAATGGTCCTTGGTATACAAACATAAATTTCTTTGTTTCCGCATTTACTTTCTTTGATTTTTCTTTGGTTTTGACCAGGACTAATTGACCTATTTCAAAGCTAGTAGGTACAGCTTTTGTGTCATGACGCTTCTTCCTTTCCAACGCTCTTTTTCTCATATTAGCCCTAGCCTTTAGTTTCTTCTCGTCTGTGGATATTTGCGTTAGAATAGGGAATTCTACCATATCTGCAATCACATTGTGCGGTTCTTGGCCAAACATCAATTCACAAGGTGCAAAACCAGTTGCATCATGTCTTAGGTTGTTAATTACATTCTCAAAATACTTAATGTGCTCTGCCCAACTTGAGTGTTTCCGAGCACAATAAGTTCTGCAAAGCCTATTCAATTCCCTCATAATACGTTCACTCATATTTCCTTGGGGGAAATACGCAGATATTTTCAGATGTTTCACGCCTGCCTTATCTAGACATTCCTTAAATCTATCAGAAGTAAATTGAGGTCCATTGTCAGACAGCAAATTCTTCGGAACGCCAACGTTCACGAAGAAACCTTTTCCAACTTTTCAACCAATGTTTTTGCATTTGCTCTTTCAATTGGGTATAGCTTAACATATTTACTGAATCCATCCACCACAACAAAAACATGGGTGCAACCACCTCTCGAAACAGGAAGAGGGCCAAACAAATCACAAGCCAGTAATTCTAGGGTTTCGGTTGGCTCTACTGAATGCATATCCCCTTGTATTCTGGTGTTGGCAGCACGGACCTTTTGGCACACTACACAGGATGCTAGACGCTTGGCCACACGGCGGTACATGTTGTCAAATACAACCTTCTCTTGTAATTTTGCAATGCACTTCTTTGCACCGTAGTGCCCATACCACAGGTGTACATAGTCGATTAGTAAGTCTACATGTTGTGAGGGAAAGCACAGCTTCCACTCAGAAACACCTACCTTTTTCCTCCTAAACAGAATACCTTTATGCAAACAATAGTATTGCGAAACCTTAGGATAGCTCGCATTTCCTAAATAGCTCTTCACTAATTTCAGTTGGTCATCTGCATTCTGCTCACGTCTCAAGTTCTTAATCACCCTCTTTAATGCACTTTCTTCCTTTACTTCGTGCAATGCAAACATTCGAATTTCATTTGGGTCTGTTGCTGTAATTCCTGCGTCATCACAGAACTCCGCACTCCTAGATAACCCATCAGCTACTAGATTGTCTTTCCCTTGAATATATTTAACCTCAAGGTCAAAATGCTGGAGATACAATGACCACCTTATCAAACGAGCATTCCTCAATTTACAGGTCTTTAAAAAGTTCAATGCCTTATGGTCACTGTAAACTATTATCTTGTGACCTAATAGATACTGTTCAAACTTCTGTACCCCAAATACAATTGCTAATGCTTCCAGTTCTGAGATGCCGTAATTTCTCTCTGCTGCCTGTAAAGATCGACTGGCGAAAGCTATAGTCTTGTGCACTTCTTGTTCGTTCTCTATTTCTACTTGGAATATCTCCACAGCTATACCATAGCCACTAGCATCAACAGACATACAGAAAGGTTTTTCAAAGTCAGGATGATGCAAAATTGGACTATTAATTAACGATTGTTTAAGCACCTCAAACGCCTGTTGACATTCTGCTGTCCAAACCCAAGGGGTATTCTTTTTCAGCAGGAGGTGAAGACAGGGAGCATTAAAAGCCTGATCACTAACAAAACGCCTATAGAAGCCGAAAAGACCGAACATTGATCTCAACTGCTTCTTGTTTCTGGGAGCCTCAAATTTTTCAATTACTGCTAGCTTGCCTGGGTCAGGCAGAATACCTTTTCCACTTATCCTATATCCCAAGAAACCTATTTCCTCTTTAACGCACTCTGTCTTTTCAATCTTTAGTTTCATGCCACCTTTCTCAATAGCCTCTAACACTTCCTCTAATAAAGCTATGTGTTCTTCCCAGGTAGGAGTTGCTATTAACAGATCATCTACGTAAACTGTTATTTTATTGCTTAAAGCAGGTCCTAAAACATGGCACATCACACGTACGAAGGCACAAACAGAGATATTAAGTCCGAAAGGTACCACACGGTATTGGTAACAAACTCCTTCGTACGAGAAAGCTGTCTACTTCCTTGAACTTTCCGCCAGTGGCAAATTCCAATACCCACACGTGATGTCCATAGACGTTAAGAATTTTACTCCCCGGAATTTTTGGAGTAACTCGTCCATGTTCTGCGGTCTATCACTTTCCCTAACCACTATTTCATTCAACCAACGAGCGTCCAAGACCAATCTGACACTCCCGTCTCTTTTCGGTACAACAACAAGAGGATTATTGTATTCACTGACCGCTTTCTCAATCACACCCCACTCCAGCATTCTCTGTATCTCCTTTCGAACCGCCTCCTTCCTTGCTACATGTATTTGGTATGGCTTCCTGAAAAACACTTGGCCGGGTTTCACTTGTAATTTACATTCATAACCCTTGACTATGCCAGGTCGATCTGAAAATACTTTGTGATGCCTTTTTAGAACCTGTCTCAGTTCTTCCTTTTGATTGGCTGAAATCCTATCGATTTCCTGCAATTTAGTTTCTATTTTGTCTAAAATAATTGCTTCTTCTTCTTCTTCTGTATTCAGCTTATTGTTATTAAGATTAACACCTTCGTCCCAATACCTCCTATTTTTCAGAACTCGTATAGGCAGCTCCCAAGTTTCATGATCAGTTACTACATGTTTATCACTAAAAGGTACTATAATTACTCCGGTTATTGGCAAGACTATTTTTAACTGGCTTCTTTCAAAGTCAACAACACTCTGATATTTTGACAAGAAATCTATGCCAATTAAAACCTCAATACTGAGATTGTTTACAATTAAACATGGATGATCAATTAAATTACCATTAATGTTAAAGGGTAGTAAAGCTTCTTGCTTTACCGTTTTTGACACCTTGCCAGTAGCACCAATTATTCTTAGTCCTGATACCCTCATTACAGTAAGTTTGTCTTTACCAGGTAATGCATCAAAGAAGGATTGAGATATTGCACTCACCTCACTTCCACTGTCTAAGAGACAACGTACATTGATACCCAACATATTCACTATTATTATAGGGTGGCTTATTCTAGGTTGTACAGGTGGTTCCTCAGATTCATCTAATAGTTCCTTTTGGATTTGTCTCCAACTAAAGTGATCAACATCTGTCTTCATTACATTAAGGTCACAGTGTGTAGGGGTTTCCTGAATTACATTCTCAGCTGCTTTTTCCAGTCGGTCTATTAATTTTAAATCGAAACACCGCACGACTTCATTACATTTAGTTTGCTGAACATGACCCAAATTACTGTAGTCTGAGCGATTCTGCGCCTCCAGACCGGGCATAACATTAGTTACAGCTAAACAACTTTCACCATTATCGTCAGTTTCCTTCTCAAGTGACAACTGGTCACAGCTACTGGGTTCATCGACCCCAAACAGCCTACCCTCTACATTCCCACTTATCTCCTGTCCTAAATCTATTAGTACATTATCAACATCCTGCACAGGCACTTTAGATAAGAGCACATCATCCTCATCGTAAATATAAGCATGAATTTCTTCTGCTTCTTCACCTGACAATTCAATATTTTGTAGCTCATCCCTACTGTTACACTGCTGCGCCTTCTCTTTCTCTTCCCACTTAGAAAGCGTCTCTAACACGGTATCTATCAAATACTGTGAGTGATCTAATATTTCTGTTGTATCCTTAGGTGCTACCGACTCTTCATCCACATGTTCAGTCTGAGTATTCTGATCTGTCTTACCAATTCCCTTAACTACTGGCTTAGGAAAAGTAACCGCCTGGTGAGCGCCAGTGTCCTCATAGACGGGAACTAGTTTTCCTGCCTAGGTCTACTACTGTTTCCTTTATTTTCATTATAGTTAGCTGGCATAGCCTTACTTTCCGTACTGTTGTTTACATGCATATTTCTGTTTGGAACAAAATTATTATCCCTTGGACGCCATTGTTGGTTCTGATAATTATTTCCCCAATTCCTATCTCTCTTAGGATGACGAACACCTACTGTTCTGATGTTTACATTGCCATTTTGCTCGTTCCTAAAATTACTATTATTATTATTGGCATTACGGTTATTACGTGCTTGCTCCTCATTGGCAGCAACACGTTCTACACGTTCCAAATATTCAATGAAACGATCCAGATTGTCTCTAGGGGCTGATATAATTCTAGTTTGCCAGTACCATGGCAGTTTGGCTTCCAGACCTAGTATAATCATTTCTGGTTTTAGCTTTTCCGCCAAATGTGACAAACGTGAAATCCATGACCTAGCAAATTCTTTAATAGATTCCTTGCCTGCATTGAAGCGTTTTCCACTCCAAAATTCTCTCAACACTTCATTTTGCTTATTGCTAGACCAATACTCATTAATAAAAGCTGTTTTAAATTCCGCTAATGTTTTACATTTCAACATAACATCAGCTGACCAACGCATGGCGTCACCTGCTAAATGGCTTCTAATAAATGAGATTTTCTCTCGCTCAGACCAAGTTGGTGGAATCACATCTTCAAAATCGTTCCAGAAATCTAGCGGGTGGATATTTTTATCTGGATCGAACCGCAAGAACTGCCGACACCCGATAAAAGCGGCGTTTGCAGCTACAACTTGTTGTACATTACCATTACCAGAAGTTACTGAAGCTACTTTACTCTCAATGTTAGCAATGTTAGTACTTATATTTTCTACTTTCATTTCAACATTATCTACTCTTTGCACAATATGAGTAGTGTCAGTTTTGATTGCTTCTACTTCTGCTTGACATATGTTTACTTTTATATTAACATTTTTAAATCTATCTGAGCACAGTTCAGACTCCGCCTCGATCTTTTCTGTTAACTTGTGCTCCAGCTTCACATCTTCCATTTCGAAGTCTTTGCGAACCTCAGCGACTTCGGATTTTATTGTCTTATACATTTCAGAAAATTGTTGAGCAACCTTTTTCTTAATATCCTCATGATTGCAATCAATTTTATAATTCAAACTGTCTAGATCCTCTTTCAACTTATTGCAACCAGCCTTGAAAGTATCGTCCATTACCTCCAATCGTTTATTAAAATTTGTTTGGCTGGCCACAATCTCAGACTTTAATTCAGCATTACTGCTTTTGACCTGTTCACTTATTTCAGACTTTAATTCAGCATTATTGGATTCTAATTTATTGTCCATTGCCTCAAACCGTTTATTAAAATTTGTTTGACTGGCCACCATTTCAGACTTTAATTCAGCATTGCTGGCAGCTATTGCTTGTAATATAACATTTAAATCAACAGCCCCAGCATTTTTGGGTTGCTCACTAGCTGGCTTTTTATCACACTCAGGTGACGAAAAACTAGCTCCAATACCAGAATCATCAAAACTAAATGAAACTTCTGATTGATTAGTCATATCTAACTTCTCCTTCTTAAACTCTACCATTTCTGATGACTGTTTCATTTTTAATTCATCAGAGAAACTATCATCCAATAAATTTACAATTTCTACTTTCCGCTTTACTACAGGGGTCTCTATTATGGAATCATTGCCCCTTCCCACACTACTGTCAGGAGACAACACTTCATATTTCACTTTAACATTACTACTTTCATGCATATTTACACTCGAACCGTTGTCTGTATTTACAGTTCCCTCAACAGACATAGGTTCTAATTTAAGTTTAACCTCAGTTTCTTTTGACGGTTCCATCGCCGACAGTCTTTTAGTGCAGGTTAGTAAAATTTTTAACAGCTTTTCACTTAACTTAGTTCCTTCTGCACGACGTATGGCGTTGCCGGCGCGGCGTACTAGGATTCCTGATGCGACGTGGCACGTTGAACTGCAGACAGCTCTCCGACGGATGTTGTGTGAGTGCGTGGCCCGCTAAAGCAGGCTCTGCGCCGGCTGCTCCAGGGGACGACTGCGGTGCGGCGAGACTTGCTTCTCGCGATGCCGGCAGCACCGCTAGACACAGTGCCAGCTCCGTCAATCCAGATGCGTTGTTAATCCAATTGCGTCGTCCATATGCTCACGTAACACTTTCACTGTTCTATTACTCAGCTGCGTGTCGCATTCCACTCGCGAATCCGAATAGTTAAAATCACTTTCACTATGTTGAGTTTCCCGGCCGATGCACCATATGTGGGGCGGCGGATGTATAAGTTTGTAACAATAATAAAAAATCTGATTGCTGGATATATAAACGCTTGCGTGTTGAATCAGTTTCTAGCTTTTAGAATGTTGTTATTGCTGTCTTTTGCCGTTCTCAACACTGGCTCTCTATTTACTCCGTGACCCCCAGAAAGTGATTTAATAAAACTTGGAGCCAGAAAATAGATATCCTAGTGCCCACTTTACCTGAGAATGTTCTTATAGCTGCAGCTGATAGCTCTGAGGAATTAGGAGATTGTCCGGGATTTCTAATCAAAAACGGTTTTCCAAAATAGTTGAGTATATTCTGAAATTCACTAATAAAAACCACAAGTATCCCCACAACCTAACTAACAGAACAGTTCAGAGTCTAATGCGCTGATGCAACTATAAATGTCCGAATCAAATGTTAAAAAGAATGCTCGCCATAATTTGATGAAAATATTTCATCAAACGCCACGCTAAATTTTTGGTAGAATGTCTGTCCCGCGACGGCACGTGAAAAATACGACAATACGCAAACTGAAGCTAGATAATGAAAATCATTCCAGAATTAACACTTCACATGAAATGTTTTCATGGTTCCGCGTATCTCTAGTAACTTAATACGACACCCGAGGCTGTTTGTAGCAGATACACTGATGCGACGCGACTACCGACACAGATGGCGTGTCATTCAGCGTCTGGAGAGAACTGGGGCCTTGCTTCCTCGCGCAGTGTTCTTATATATAAAGCCGCGGTGCGGACGGCTGAGGGATCGCCTGATAAAATCCGCTCTCCCGACTAGCCGCTGGGCTAGTAACGCACCACCTCAAGATACATAATAACTTATAGCTTCTTTGGCTAATGGCCGAAGAAGCTCTTAATTTAAACGTGCATTCAGCACGCAGGTAAGTATTGATAATAAAATTTTGACGTGGCTAAGTTAAATACTTTGGGCGAGAGAATTAATTAAATTACACTGCACGCAGCAGATGAGCTCTGAACTGTCCCTTTTGAGATCCGCTATCGCTATAATTTTATAGGTATTAAAAAGAAACTTTACACATCTTCATAATCATAGCGGACCTCCAACCTATTTAAATCTAAACATCCTAGCCTTATTTATTAACCTACTTAATCTATCTTGCTTCCTTCAGTTTTGAGACGAAAACCAGAAAAATCATGAATTTCCACTAAAGTCTCAATTTGTGAAATCCAAAGTACTGTTTTTATTAAATCATTATGAAAGATGAATCTAAATATAAATTTTGAAGTCTCTAGCTCTTTTCTGTTGCGCCAATGATTTTTCCAGAAAAACGTCCAAATCTCGGAAATGGCTGAAGTTATCGAACTGATATTTAACACACATTAATTTAGTATTATTTCTGACATGCTAGAAAAGTTTTAGTTCATTTGCTTGATTTTTAAGGTATTGCGCAACATTTATGACGTCAGAGCTAGTTACAGCAGACTGGCTGGCACACAACGGAAACTGATGTGAATTTACTACAGCGTGAGTAGGCTGCTTCCCTACACTCTGACCTTCTTATTGAAGATGAAACACAGAAATTGCATCGGAATTAAATACAAAAGGCACAATGCCAACTTCAGTACAAGAAGACTGACGCTTCTTACTGTCTATGTTTTGAACCATTCCATTGACACTTGTTATGGATTCCGATGCTTCACTCCAGGTTTACTGTATCCCTTGGACCTTCTTATTGACGATGAAACACAGAAATTGCCTCGGAATTAAATAGAAAAGGCACAGTGAAGACTTAAATACAAGAAGACCGACTCTTCTTACTGACTATGTTTTGAACCATTCCTGTGACGCTAGTTATAGATTCCGATGCTTCACTTCAGGTTTACTGTTTCCCTTGACCCTTCTTATTGACGATGAAACACAGATATTGCATCGGAATTCAATATAAAAGGCACAATGCCGACTTAAGTACAAGAAGACTGACTCTTCCTACTGTCTATGTTTTGAACCACTTCTGTGACACTAGTTATAGAGTCCGATGCTTCACTTCAGGCTTAATGTATCCCTTGGGCCTTCATATTGACGATGAATCACAGAAATTGCATCGGAATTAAACACAAAAGGCACAATGCCAACTTAAGTACAAGAAGACTGACGCTTCTTACTGTCTATGTTTTGAACCATTCCATTGACACTTGTTATAGATTCCGATGCATCACTTCAGGTTTACTGTATCCCTTGGGCCTTCTTATTGACGATGAAACACAGAAATTGCATCGGAATTAAATACAAAATGCACAATGCCGACTTAAGTACGAGAAGACTGACTCTTCTTACCGTCTATATTTTGAACCATTCCAGTGACACTAGTTATAGATTGCGATGCTTCACTTCAGGTTTACTGTATCCCTTGAACCGTCTTATTGACGATGAAACACAGAAACTGCATCGGAATTAAATACAAAAGGCACAATGCCGACTTTAATACGAGAAGACTGACTCTTCTTACTGTCTATGTTTTGAACCATTCCTGTGACGCTAGTTATAGATTCCGATGCTTCAGTCCAGGTTTACTGTATCCCTTGGACCTTCGTATTGCCGATGAAACACAGAAATTGCATCGGAAATAAATACAAAAGGCACAATGAAGACTTATGGACAAGAAGACTGACTCTCCTTACTGACAAGGTTTGAACCATTCCTGTGACACTAGCTATAGATTCCGATGCTTTACTTCAGGTTTACTGTATCCCTCTGACCTTCTTATTGACGATGAAACACAGAAATTGCACCGGAATTAAATGCAAAAGGCACAATGCCGACTTAAGAACAAGAAGACTGACTGTTCTGACTATTTTTTGAACCATTCCTGTGACACTAGTTATAGATTCCGATGCTTCACTTCAGGTTTATTGTATCCCTCTGACCTTCTTATTGGCGATGAAACACAGAAATTGCATCGGATGTAAATAGAAAAGGCACAATGTCGACTTAAGTACAAGAAGACTGACTCTTCTTACTGTCTGTGATTTGAACCATTCCTGTGACACTAGTTATAGATTCCGATGGTTCACTCCACGTTTACTGTATCCCTTGGACCTTCTTATTGATGATGAAACACAGAAATTGCATCGGAATTAAATAGAAAAGGCACAATGCCGACTTAACTACAAGAAGACTGACTGTTCTTACTGACTATGGTTTGAACCATTCCTGTGACACTACTTATAGATTCCGATGCTTCATTTCAGGTTTACTGTATCCCTCTGACCTTATTGAAGATGAAACACAGAAATTGCATCGGAATTAAATACAAAAGGCACAATGCCGACTAAAGTACAAGAAGACTGACTCTTCTTTCAATCTTTGCTTTGAACCATTCCTGTGACACTAGTTATAGATTCCGGAGCTTCACTCCAGGTTTACTGTATCCCTTGGACCTTCTTATTGACGATGAAACACAGAAATTGCATCGGAATTAATTACAAAAGGCACAATGCCGACTTAAGTATGAGAAGACTGACTCTTCTTACTGTCTATGTTTTTTACCATTCCTGTGACACTGGTTATAGATTCCGATGCTTTACTCCAGGTTTACTGTATCCCTTGGATCTTCTTATTGCCGATGAAACACAGAAATTGCCTCGGAATTAAATACAAAAGGCACAATGAAGACTTAAGGACAAGAAGACTGACTGTCCTTACTGACGAGGTTTGAACTATTCCTGTGACACTAGCTATAGATTCCGATGCTTCACTTCAGGTTAACTGTATCCCTCTGACCTTCTTATTGACGATGAAATGCAGATATTGCATCGGAATTCAATACAAAAGGAACAATGCGACTTAAGTACAAGAAGACTGACTCTTCCTACTGTCTATATTTTGAACCATTTCTGTGACACTAGTTATAGAGTCCGATGCTTCACTTCAGGCTTACTGTATCCCTTGGGCCTTCTTATTGACGATGAATCACAGAAATTGCATCGGAATTAAATAATAAAGGCAAAATGCCGACTTAAGGACAAGAAGACTGACTCTTCGTACTGACTATGATTTGAACCCTTCCTGTGACATTAGTTATAGATTCCGATGCTTCACTTCAGGTTTACTGTATCCCTTGGGCCTTCTTATTGACGATGAATCACAGAAATTGCATCGGAATTAAATACAAAATGCACAATGCCGACTTAAGTACGAGAAGACTGACTCTTCTTACCGTCTATATTTTGAACCATTCCAGTGACACTAGTTATAGATTGCGATGCTTCACTTCAGGTTTACTGTATCCCTTGGAGCGTCTTATTGACGTTGAAACACAGAAACTGCATCGGAATTAAATGCAAAAGGCACAATGCCGACTTTAGTACGAGAAGACTGACTCTTCTTACTGTCTATGTTTTGAACCATTCCTGTGACACTAGTTATAGATTCCGATGCTTCACTCCAGGTTTACTGTATCCCTTGGACGTTCTTATTGCCGATGTAACACAGAAATTGCATCGGAATTAAATACAAAAGGCACAATGAAGACTTAAGGACAAGAAGACTGACTCTCCTTACTGACAAAGTTTGAACCATTCCTGTGACACTAGCTATAGAATCCGATGCTTCACTTCAGGTTTACTGTATCCCTCTGACCTTCTTATTGACGATGAAACACAGAAATTGCATCGGAATTAAATACAAAAGGCACAATGCCGACTTAAGTATGAGAAGACTGACTCATCTTACTGTCTATGTTTTGAACCATTCCTGTGACACTAGTTATAGATTCCGATGCTTCACTCCAGGTTTACTGCATCCCTTGGACCTTCTTATTGCCGATGAAACACAGAAATTGCTTCGGAATTAAATATAAAAGGCACAATGAAGACTTAAGGACAAGAAGACTGACTGTTCTTACTGACTATGTTTTGAACCATTCCTGTGACACTAGTTATAGATTCCGATGCTTCACTTCAGGTTTATTGTATCCCTCTGACCTTTTTTTGGCGATGAAACACAGAAATTGCATCGGAATTAAATACAAAAGGCACAATGTCGACTTAAGTACAAGATGACTGACTCTTCTTACTGTCTATGATTTGAACCATTCCTGTGACACTAGTTATAGATTCCGATGCTTCACTTCAGGCTTACTGTATCCCTTGGGCCTTCTTATTGACGATGAATCACAGAAATTGCATCGGAATTAAATAATAAAGGCACAATGCCGACTTAAGGACAAGAAGACTGACTCTTCGTACTGACTATGTTTTGAACCCTTCCTGTGACATTAGTTATAGATTCCGATGCTTCATTTCAGGTTTACTGTATCCCTTGGGCCTTCTTATTGACGATGAATCACAGAAATTGCATCGGAATTAAATACAAAATGCACAATGCCGACTTAAGTACGAGAAGGCTGACTCTTCTTACTGTCTATATTTTGAACCATTCCTGTGACACTAGTTATAGATTCCGGAGCTTCACTCCAGGTTTACTGTATCCTTTGGACCTTCTTATTGACGATGAAACACAGAAATTGCATCGGAATTAAATTCAAAAGGCACAATGCCGAATTAAGTACATGAAGACCGACTCTTCCTACTGTCTATGATTTGAACTATTCCTGTGACACTAGTTATAGATTCCGATGCCTCACTTGACGTTTACTGTATCCCTTGGACCTTCTAATTGACGAAGAAACACAGAAATAGCATCGGAATTAATTACAAAAGGCACAATGCCGACTTAAGTATGAGAAGACTGACTCTTCTTACTGTCTATGTTTTGTACCATTCCTGTGACACTGGTTATAGATTCCGATGCTTTACTCCAGGTTTACTGTATCCCTTGGATCTTCTTATTGCCGATGAAACACAGAAATTGCCTCGGAATTAAATACAAAAGGCACAATGAAGACTTAAGGACAAGAAGACTGACTGTCCTTACTGACGAGGTTTGAACTATTCCTGTGACACTAGCTATAGATTCCGATGCTTCACTTCAGGTTAACTGTATCCCTCTGACCTTCTTATTGACGATGAAATGCAGATATTGCATCGGAATTCAATACAAAAGGAACAATGCGACTTAAGTACAAGAAGACTGATTCTTCCTACTGTCTATATTTTGAACCATTTCTGTGACACTAGTTATAGAGTCCGATGCTTCACTTCAGGCTTACTGTATCCCTTGGGCCTTCTTATTGACGATGAATCACAGAAATTGCATCGGAATTAAATAATAAAGGCACAATGCCGACTTAAGGACAAGAAGACTGACTCTTCGTACTGACTATGTTTTGAACCCTTCCTGTGACATTAGTTATAGATTCCGATGCTTCAGTTCAGGTTTACTGTATCCCTTGGGCCTTCTTATTGACGATGAATCACAGAAATTGCATCGGAATTAAATACAAAATGCACAATGCCGACTTAAGTACGAGAAGACTAACTCTTCTTACCGTCTATATTTTGAACCATTCCAGTGACACTAGTTATAGATTGCGATGCTTCACTTCAGGTTTACTGTATCCCTTGGACCGTCTTATTGACGTTGACACACAGAAACTGCATCGGAATTAAATACAAAAGGCACAATGCCGACTTTAGTACGAGAAGACTGACTCTTCTTACTGTCTATGTTTTGAACCATTCCTGTGACACTAGTTATAGATTCCGATGCTTCACTCCAGGTTTACTGTATCCCTTGGACGTTCTTATTGCCGATGTTACACAGAAATTGCATCGGAATTAAATACAAAAGGCACAATGAAGACTTAAGGACAAGAAGACTGACTCTCCTTACTGACAAGGTTTGAACCATTCCTGTGACACTAGCTATAGAATCCGATGCTTCACTTCAGGTTTACTGTATCCCTCTGACCTTCTTATTGACGATGAAACACAGAAATTGCATCGGAATTAAATACAAAAGGCACAATGCCGACTTAAGTATGAGAAGACTGACTCATCTCACTGTCTATGTTTTGAACCATTCCTGTGACACTAGTTATAGATTCCGATGCTTCACTCCAGGTTTACTGCATCCCTTGGACCTTCTTATTGCCGATGAAACACAGAAATTGCATCGGAATTAAATATAAAAGGCACAATGAAGACTTAAGGACAAGAAGACTGACTGTTCTTACTGACTATGTTTTGAACCATTCCTGTGACACTAGTTATAGATTCCGATGCTTCACTTCAGGTTTATTGTATCCTTCTGACCTTTTTATTGGCGATGAAACACAGAAATTGCATCGGAATTAAATACAAAAGGCACAATGTCGACTTAAGTACAAGATGACTGACTCTTCTTACTGTCTATGATTTGAACCATTCCTGTGACACTAGTTATAGATTCCGATGCTTCACTCCAGGTTTACTGTATCCCTTGGACCTTGTTATTGACGATGAAACACAGAAATTGCATCGGAATTAAATGGAAAAGGCACAATTCCGACTTAAGTACAAGAAGACTGACTCTTGTCACTGACTATGTTTCGAACCATTCCTGTGACACTACTTATAGATTCCGATGCTTAACTTCAGGTTTACTGTATTCCTTGAACCTTCTCATTGACGATGAAACACAGAAATTGCATCGGAATTAAGTAGAAAAGGCACAATGCCCACTTAAGTACAAGAAGACTGACTCTTCCTACTGTCTATGCTTTGAACCCTTCCTGTGACACTAGTTTTGGATTCCGATGTTTCACTTGAGGTTTATTGTATCCCTCTAACCTTCTTATTGACGATGAAACACAGAAATTGCATCGGATTTAAATACAAAAGGCACAATGCCGACTTAAGTACTAGAAGACTGACTCTTCCTACTGTCTATGTTTTGAACCACTCCTGTGACACTAGTTATAGATTCCGATGCTTCACTTCAGGTTTACTGTATCCCTCTGACCTTATTGAAGATGAAACACAGAAATTGCATCGGAAATAAATACAAAAGGCACAATGCTGACTTAAGGACAAGAAGACTGACTCTTCTTATTGACTATGATTTGGCCCATTCCTGTGACACCAGTTATAGATTCCGATGCTTCACTTCAGGTTTACTGTTTCCCTTGA
The DNA here is from genome assembly GCF_021461385.2 of Schistocerca piceifrons. Lineage (NCBI taxonomy): Eukaryota > Metazoa > Arthropoda > Insecta > Orthoptera > Acrididae > Schistocerca > Schistocerca piceifrons. Next base: position 377,558 of record NW_025728702.1, read on the forward strand.
CCCTTCTTATTGACGATGAAGCACAGATATTGCATCGGAATTCAATACAAAAGGCACAATGCCGACTGTAGTACAAGATGACTGACTCTTCTTACTGTCTATTTTTGAACCATTCCTGTGACACCAGTTGTAGACTCCGATGCTTCACTCCAGGTTTACTGTATCCCTTATACCTTCTTATTGACGATGAAACACAGAAATTGCATCGGAATTAAATACAAAAGTCACAATGCCGACTAATGTACAAGAAGACTGACTCCTCTTACAGTCTATGTTTTGAACCATTCCTGTGACACTAGTTATATATTCCGGTGCTTCACTCCAGGTTTACTGTATCCCTTGGACCTTCTTATTGACGATGAAACACAGAAATTGCATCGGAATTAAATTCAAAAGGCACAAAGCCGAATTAAGTACATGAAGACCGACTCTTCCTACTGTCTATGCTTTGAACTATTCCTGTGACACTAGTTATAGATTCCAATGCTTCACTTGACGTTTACTGTATCCCTTGGACCTTCTAGTTGACGATGAAACACAGAAATTGCATCGGAATTAAATACAAAAGACACCATGCCGACTTAAGTATGAGAAGACTGACTCTTCTTACTGTCTATGTTTTGAACCATTCCTGTGACACTGGTTATAGATTCCGATGCTTTACTCCAGGTTTACTGTATCCCTTGGGCCTTCTTATTGACGATGAATCACAGAAATTGCATCGGAATTAAATAATAAAGGCAAAATGCCGACTTAAGGACAAGAAGACTGACTCTTCGTACTGACTATGATTTGAACCCTTCCTGTGACATTAGTTATAGATTCCGATGCTTCACTTCAGGTTTACTGTATCCCTTGGGCCTTCTTATTGACGATGAATCACAGAAATTGCATCGGAATTAAATACAAAATGCACAATGCCGACTTAAGTACGAGAAGACTGACTCTTCTTACCGTCTATATTTTGAACCATTCCAGTGACACTAGTTATAGATTGCGATGCTTCACTTCAGGTTTACTGTATCCCTTGGACCGTCTTATTGACGTTGAAACACAGAAACTGCATCGGAATTAAAGGCAAAAGGCACAATGCCGACTTTAGTACGAGAAGACTGACTCTTCTTACTGTCTATGTTTTGAACCATTCCTGTGACACTAGTTATAGATTCCGATGCTTCACTCCAGGTTTACTGTATCCCTTGGACGTTCTTATTGCCGATGTAACACAGAAATTGCATCGGAATTAAATACAAAAGGCACAATGAAGACTTAAGGACAAGAAGACTGACTCTCCTTACTGACAAGGTTTGAACCATTCCTGTGACACTAGCTATAGAATCCGATGCTTCACTTCAGGTTTACTGTATCCCTCTGACCTTCTTATTGACGATGAAACACAGAAATTGCATCGGAATTAAATACAAAAGGCACAATGCCGACTTAAGTATGAGAAGACTGACTCATCTTACTGTCTATGTTTTGAATCATTCCTGTGACACTAGTTATAGATTCCGATGCTTCACTCCAGGTTTACTGCATCCCTTGGACCTTCGTATTGCAGATGAAACACAGAAATTGCATCGGAATTAAATATAAAAGGCACAATGAAGACTTAAGGACAAGAAGACTGACTGTTCTTACTGACTACGTTTTGAACCATTCCTGTGACACTAGTTATAGATTCCGATGCTTCACTTCAGGTTTATTGTATCCTTCTGACCTTTTTATTGGCGATGAAACACAGAAATTGCATCGGAATTAAATACAAAAGGCACAATGTCGACTTAAGTACAAGATGACTGACTCTTCTTACTGTCTATGATTTGAACCATTCCTGTAACACTAGTTATAGATTCCGATGCTTCACTCCTGGTTTACTGTATCCCTTGGACCTTGTTATTGACGATGAAACACAGAAATTGCATCGGAATTAAATAGAAAAGGCACAATTCCGACTTAAGTACAAGAAGACTGACTCTTCTCACTGACTATGTTTCGAACCATTCCTGTGACACTACTTATAGATTCCGATGCTTAACTTCAGGTTTACTGTATTCCTTGAACCTTCTCATTGACGATGAAACACAGAAATTGCATCGGAATTAAGTAGAAAAGGCACAATGCCCACTTAAGTACAAGAAGACTGACTCTTCCTACTGTCTATGCTTTGAACCCTTCCTGTGACACTAGTTTTGGATTCCGATGTTTCACTTGAGGTTTATTGTATCCCTCTAACCTTCTTATTGACGATGAAACACAGAAATTGCATCGGATTTAAATACAAAAGGCACAATGCCGACTTAAGTACTAGAAGACTGACTCTTCCTACTGTCTATGTTTTGAACCACTCCTGTGACACTAGTTATAGATTCCGATGCTTCACTTCAGGTTTACTGTATCCCTCTGACCTTATTGAAGATGAAACACAGAAATTGCATCGGAAATAAATACAAAAGGCACAATGCTGACTTAAGGACAAGAAGACTGACTCTTCTTATTGACTATGATTTGAACCATTCCTGTGACACCAGTTATAGATTCCGATGCTTCACTTCAGGTTTACTGTTTCCCTTGACCCTTCTTATTGACGATGAAGCACAGATATTGCATCGGAATTCAATACAAAAGGCACAATGCCGACTGTAGTACAAGATGACTGACTCTTCTTACTGTCTATTTTTGAACCATTCCTGTGACACCAGTTGTAGACTCCGATGCTTCACTCCAGGTTTACTGTATCCCTTATACCTTGTTATTGACGATGAAACACAGAAATTGCATCGGAATTAAATACAAAAGTCACAATGCCGACTAATGTACAAGAAGACTGACTCCTCTTACAGTCTATGTTTTGAACCATTCCTGTGACACTAGTTATATATTCTGGTGCTTCACTCCAGGTTTACTGTATCCCTTGGACCTTCTTATTGACGATGAAACACAGAAATTGCATCGGAATTAAATTCAAAAGGCACAATGCCGAATTAAGTACATGAAGACCGACTCTTCCTACTGACTATGTTTTGATCCATTCCTGTGACACTAGTTATAGATTCCGATGCTTCACTTGACGTTTACTGTATCCCTTGGACCTTCTTATTGACGATGAAACACAGAAATTTCATCGGAATTAAATAGAAAAGGCACAATGGTGACTTAAGTATGAGAAGACTGACTCTTCTTACTGTCTATGCTTAGAACCATTCCTGTGACACTAGTTATAGATTCCGATGCTTCACTTGACGATTACTCTATCCCTTGGACCTTGTTATTGGCGATGAAACACAGAAATTGCATCGGAATTAAATTCAAAAGGCACAAAGCCAAATTAAGAACATGAAGACCGACTCTTCCTACTGTCTATGTTTTGAACTATTCCTGTGACACTAGTTATAGATTCCAATGCTTCACTTGACGTTTACTGTATCCCTTGGACCTTCTAATTGACGATGAAACACAGATATTGCATCGGAATTAAATACAAAAGACACCATGCCGACTTAAGTATGAGAAGACTGACTCTTCTTACTGTCTATGTTTTGAACCATTCCTGTGACACTGGTTATAGATTCCGATGCTTTACTCCAGGTTTACTGTATCCCTTGGACCTTCTTATTGCCGATGAAACACAGAAATGGCCTCGGAATTAAATACAAAAGGCACAATGAAGACTTAAGGACAAGAAGACTGACTGTCCTTACTGACGAGGTTTGAACCATTCCTGTGACACTAGCTATAGATTCCGATGCTTCACTTCAGGTTAACTGTATCCCTCTGACCTTCTTATTGAAGATGAAACACAGAAATTGCATCGGAATTAAATACAAAAGGAAAAATGCCAACTTAAGTACAAGAAGACTGACTCTTCTTACTGACTATGTTTTGAACCATTCCTGTGACACTAGTTATAGATTCCGATGCTTCACTTCAGGTTTACTGTTTCCCTTGACCCATCATATTGACGATAAAACACAGATATTGCATCGGAATTCAATACAAAAGGAACAATGCCGACTTAAGTACAAGAAGACTGACTCTTCCTACTGTCTATGTTTTGAACCATTTCTGTGACACTAGATATAGAGTCCGATGCTTCACTTCAGGCTTACTGTATCCCTTGGGCCTTCTTATTGACGATGAATCACAAAAATTGCATCGGAATTAAATACAAAAGGCACAATGCCGACTTAAGGACAAGAAGACTGACTCTTCTTACTGACTATGATTTGAACCCTTCCTGTGACACTAGTTATAGATTTCGATGCTTCACTTCAGGTTTACTGTATCCCTTGGGCCTTCTTATTGACGATGAATCACAGAAATTGCATCGGAATTAAATACAAAATGCACAATGCCGACTTAAGTATGAGAAGACTGACTCATCTTACTGTCTATGTTTTGAACCATTCCTGTGACACTAGTTATAGATTCCGATGCTTCACTCCAGGTTTACTGCATCCCTTGGACCTTCTTATTGACGATGAAACACAGAAATTGCATCGGAATTAAATATAAAAGGCACAATGAAGACTTAAGGACAATAAGACTGACTGTTCTTACTGACTATGTTTTGAACCATTCCTGTGACACTAGTTATAGATTCCGATGCTTCACTTCAGGTTTATTGTATCCCTCTGACCTTCTTATTGGCTATGAAACACAGAAATTACATCGGAATTAAATAGAAAAGGCACAATGTCGACTTAAGTACAAGAAGACTGACTCTTCTTACTGTCTATGATTAGAACCATTCCTGTGACACTACTTATAGATTCCGATGCTTAACTTCAGGTTTACTGTATCCCTTGAACCTTCTTATTGACGATGAAACACAGAAATTGCATCGGAATTAAATAGAAAAGGTACAATGCCCACTTAAGTACAAGAAGACTGACTCATCCTACTGTCTATGTTTTGAACCCATCCTGAGACACTAGTTATGGATTCAGATGCTTCACTTGAGGTTTATTGTATCCCTCTAACCTTCTTATTGACGATGAAACACAGAAATTGCATCGGAATTAAATACAAAAGGCACAATGCCGACTTAAGTACTAGAAGACTGACTCCTCCTACTGTCTATGTTTTGAACCTTTCCTGTGACACTAGTTATAGATTCCGATGCTTCACTTCAGGTTTACTGTATCCCTCTGACCTTATTGAAGATGAAACACAGAAATTGCATCTTAATTAAATACAAAAGGCACAATGCCGACTTAAGGACAAGAAGACTGACTCTTCTTATTGACTATGATTTGAACCATTCCTGTGACACTAGTTATAGATTCTGATGCTTCACTTCAGGTTTACTGTTTCCCTTGACCCTTCTTATTGACGATGAAACACAGATATTGCATCGGAATTCAATACAAAAGGCACAATGCCGACTTAAGTACAAGAACACTGACTCTTCTTACTGTCTATGTTTTGAACCACTCCTGTGACACTAGTTATAGATTCCGATGCTTCACTTCAGGTTTACTGTATCCCTCTGACCTTCTTATTGACGATGAAACACAGAAATTGGATCGGAATTAAATACAAAAGGCACAATGCCGAATTAAGTACAAGAAGACTGACTCTTCTTACAGTCTATCTTTGAACCATTCCTGTGACACCAGTTGTAGGCTCCGATGCTTCACTCCAGGTTTACTGTATCCCTTATACCTTCTTATTGACGATGAAACACAGAAATTGCATCGGAATAAATACAAAAGGCACAATGCCGACTTAAGTAAAAGAAGTCTGACTCTTCTTACTGTCTATGATTTGAACCATTCCTGTGACACTAGTTATAGATTCCGATGCTTCACTTGACGTTTACTGTATCCCTTGGACCTTCTTATTGACGATGAAACATAGAAATTGCATCGGAATTAAATACAAAAGGCACAATGGTGACTTAAGTATGAGAAGAATGACTCTTCTTACTGTCTATGTTTTGAACCATTCCTGTGACACTAGTTATAGTTTCCGATGCTTCGCTTGACGTTTACTGTATCCCTTGGACCTTCTTATTGCCGTTGAAACACAGAAATTGCATCGGAATTAAATACAAAAGGCACAATGAAGACTTAAGGTTAAGAAGACTGACTCTCCTTACTGACGAGGTTTGAACCATTCCTGTGACACTAGCTATAGATTCCGATGCTTCACTTCAGGTTTACTGTATCCCTCTGACCTTCTTATTGACGATGAAACACAGAAATTGCATCGGAATTAAATACAAAAGGCACAATGCCGACTTAAGTACAAGAGGACTGACTCTTCTTACTGTCTATGTTTGAACCATTCCATTGACAATTGTTATAGATTCCGATGCTTCACTCCAGGTTTGCTGTATAACTTGGACCTTCTTATTGACGATGAAACACAGAAATTGCATCGGAATTAAATAGAAAAGGCACAATGAAGACTAATGGCCAAGAAGACTGACTCTTCTCACTGACTATGTTTTGAACCATTCCTGTGACACTAGTTATATATTCCGATGCTTCACTTCAGGTTTACTGTATCCCTTGGACCTTCTTATTGACGATGAACACTGAAATTGCATCGGAATTAAATACAAAAGGCAAAATGCTGACTTTAGTACACGAAGACTGACTCTTCTTACTGTCTACGGTTTGAACCATTCCTGTGACACTAGTTATAGAACCGACGCTATACTCCAGGTTTACTGTATCCCTTGGACCTTCTTATTGACGATGAAACACAGAAATTGCATCGGAATTAAATACAAAAGGCACAATGCCGACTTAAGGACAAGAAGAATGACTGTTCTTACTGACTATGTTTTGAACCATTCCTGTGACACTAGTTATAGTGTCCGATGCTTCACTTCAGGTTTATTGTATCCCTCTGACGTTCTTATTGACGATGAAACACAGAAATTGCATTGGAATTAAAAACAAAAGTCACAATGCCGAATAATGTACAAGAAGACTGACTCTTCTTACGGTCTATGATTTGAACCATTCCTGTGACACTAGTTATAGATTCCGGTGCTTCACTTCAGGTTTACTGTATCCCTTGGACCTTCTTATTGACGATGAAACACAGAAATTGCATCGGAATTAAATACAAAAGGCACAATGCCGACTTAAGTACAAGAAGACTGCTCTTCTTACTGTCTATGTTTGAACCATTCCATTGACACTTGTTATAGATTCCGATGTTTCACTCCAGGTTTACTGTATAACTTGGACCTTCTTATTGTCGATGAAACACAGAAATTGCATCGGAATTAAATAGAAAAGGCACAATGAAGACTTAAGGCCAAGAAGACTGACTCTTCCCACTGACTATGTTTTGAACCATTCCTGTGACACTAGTTATGTATTCCGATGCTTCACTTCAGGTTTACTGTATCCCTTGGACCTTCTTATTGACGATGAACACTGAAATTGCATCGGAATGAAATACAAAAGGCAAAATGCTGGCTTTAGTACACGAAGACTGACTCTTCTTACTGTCTACGGTTTGAACCATTCCTGTGACACTAGTTATAGATCCGATGCTATACTCCAGGTTTACTGTATCCCTTGGACCTTCTTATTGACGATGAAACACAGAAATTGCATCGGTATTAAATACAAAAGGCACAATGAAGACTTAAGGACAAGAAGACTGACTCTCCTTACTGACGAGGTTTGAACCATTCCTGTGACACTAGCTATAGATTCCGATGCTTCACTTCAGGTTTACTGTATCCCTCGGACCTTCTTATTGACTATGAAACACAGAAATTGCATCGGAATTAAATACAAAAGGCACAATGCCGACTTAAGTACTAGAAGACTGACTCCTCCTACTGTCTATGTTTTGAACCATTCCTGTGACACTAGTTATAGATTCCGATGCTTCACTTCAGGTTTACTGTATCCCTCTGACCTTATTGAAGATGAAACACAGGAATTGCATCGGAATTAAATACAAAAGGCACAATTCCGACTTAAGGACAAGAAGACTGACTCTTCTTATTGACTATGATTTGAACCATTCCTGTGACACTAGTTATAGATTCTGATGCTTCACTTCAGATTTACTGTTTCCCTTGACCCTTCTTATTGACGATGAAACACAGATATTGCATCGGAATTCAATACAAAAGGCACAATGAAGACTTAAGTACAAGAAGACTGACTCTTTTTACTTTCTATGTTTTGAACCACTCCTGTGACACTAGTTATAGATTCCGATGCTTCACTTCAGGTTTACTGTATCCCTCTGACCTTCTTATTGACGATGAAACACAGAAATTGCATCGGAATTAGATACAAAAGGCACAATGCCGAATGAAGTACAAGAAGTCTGACTCTTCTTACTGTCTATGTTTTGAACCATTCCTGTGACACTAGTTATAGATTCCGATGCTTCACTTGACGTTTACTGTATCCCTTGGACCATCTTATTGACGGTGAAACACAGAAAATGCTTCGGAATTAAATACAAATGGCACAATGGTGACTTACGTATGAGAAGACTGACTCTTCTTACTGTCTATGTTTTGAACCATTCCTGTGACACTAGTTATAGATTCCGATGCTTCACTTGACATTTACTGTATCCCTTGGACGTTCTTATTGCCGTTGAAACACAGAAATTGCATCGGAATTAAATACAAAAGGCACAATGAAGACTTAAGGACAAGAAGACTGACTCTCCTTACTGACGAGGTTTGAACCATTCCTGTATCACTAGCTATAGATTCCGATGCTTCACTTCAGGTTTACTGTATCCCTCTGACCTTCTTATTGACGATGAAACACAGAAATTGCATCGGAATTAAATACAAAAGGCACAATGAAGACTTATGTACAAGAAGACTGACTCTTCTTACTGTCTATTTTTGAACCATTCCATTGACACTTGTTATAGATTCCGATGCTTCACTTAAGGTTTACTGTATCCCTTGGACCTTCTTATTGACGATGAACACTGAAATTGCAACGGAATTAAATACAAAAGGCAAAATGCTGACTTTAGTACACGAAGACTGACTCTTCTTACTGTCTACGGTTTGATCCATTCCTGTGACACTAGTTATAGATCCGATGCTATACTCCAAGTTTACTGTATCCCTTGGACCTTCTTATTGCCGATGAAACACAGAAATTGCATCGGAATTAAATACAAAAGGCACAATGCCGACTTAAGGACAAGAAGAATGACTGTTCTTACTGACTATGTTTTGAACCATTCCTGTGACACTAGTTATAGTTTCCGACGCTTCACTTCAGGTTTATTGTATCCCTCTGACCTTCTTATTGACGATGAAACACAGAAATTGCATCGGAATTAAATAGAAAAGGCACAATGTCGACTTAAGTACAAGAAGACTGACTCTTCTTACTGACTATGCTTTGAACCATTCCTGTGACATGACTTATAAATTCCGATGCTTAACTTCAGGTTTACTGTATCCCTTGGGCCTACTTATTGACGGAGAATCACAGAAATTGCATCGGAATTAAATACAAAAGGCACAATGCCGAATTAAGTACAAGAAGACTGATTCTTCTTACTGTCTATTTTTGAACCATTCCTCTGACACCAGTTGTAGACTCCGATGCTTCCCTCCACGTTTACTGTATCCCTTATACCTTCTTATTGACGATGAAACACAGAAATTGCATCGGAATTAAATACAAAAGGCACAATGCCAACTAAAGTACAAGAAGACTGACTCTTCTACTGTCTATGTTTGAACCATTCCTGTGACACTAGTAATAAATTCCGATGCTTCACTTCAAGTTTACTGTATCCCTTGGACCTTCTTATAGACGATGAAACACAGATATTGCATCGGAATTCAAAACAAAAGGCACAATGCCGACTTAAGTACAAGAAGACTGACTCTTCTTACTGTCTATGTTTTGAACCACTCCTGTGACACTAGTTATAGATTCCGATGCTTCACTTCAGATTTACTGTATCCCTCTGACTTTCTTACTGACGATAAAACACAGAAATTGCATCGGAATTAAATACAAAAGGCACAATGCCGAACTAAGTACAAGAAGACTGACTCTTCTTACTGTCTATTTTTGAACCATTCCTGTGACACCAATTGTAGACTCCGATGCTTCACTCCAGGTTTACTGTATCCCTTATACCTTCTTATTGACGATGAAACACAGAAATTGCATCGGAATAAATACAAAAGGCACAATGCCGACTTAAGTAAAACAAGTCTGACTCTTCTTACTGTCTATGCTTTGAACCATTCCTGTGACACTAGTTATAAATTCCGATGCTTCACTTGACGTTTACTGTATCCCTTGGACGTTCTTATTGCCGTTGAAACACAGAAATTGCATCGGTATTAAATACAAAAGGCCCAATGAAGACTTAAGGACAAGAAGACTGACTCTGCTTACTGATGAGGTTTGAACCATTCCTGTGACACTAGCTATAGATTCCGATGCTTCACTTCAGGTTTACTGTATCCCTCTGACCTTCTTATTGACGATGAAACACAGAAATTGCATCGGAATTAAATTCAAAAGGCACAATGCCGAAATAAGTACATGAAGACCGACTCTTCCTACTGACTATATTTTGAACCATTTCAGTGACACTAGTTATAGATTCCGATGCTTCACTTGACGTTTACTGTATCCCTTGGACTTTCTTATTGACGATGAAACACAGAAATTGCATCGGAATTAAATACAAAAGGCACAATGCCGACCTAAGTATGAGAAGACTGACTCTTCTTACTGTCTATGTTTTGAACCATTCCTGTGACACTGGTTATAGATTCCGATGCTTCGCTCCAGGTTTACTGTATCCCTTGGACATTCTTATTGCCGTTGAAACACAGAAATTGCATCGGTATTAAATACAAAAGGCACAATGAAGACTTAAGGACAAGAAGACTGACTCTGCTTACTGACGAGGTTTGAACCATTCCTGTGACACTAGCTATAGATTCCGATGCTTCACTTCAGGTTTACTGTATCCCTCTGACCTTCTTATTGGCGATGAAATACAGAAATTGCATCGGAATTAAATACAAAAGGCACAATGCCGACTTAAGGACAAGAAGACTGACTCTTTTTATTGACTATGATTTGAACCATTCCTGTGACACTAGTTATAGATTCTGATGCTTCACTTCAGGTTTACTGTTTCCCTTGACCCTTCTTATTGACGATGAAACACAGATATTGCATCGGAATTCAATACAAAAGGCACAATGCCGACTTAAGTACAAGAAGACTGACTCTTCTTACTGTCTATGTGTTGAACCACTCCTGTGACACTAGTTATAGATTCCGATGCTTCACTTCAAGTTTACTGTATCCCTCTGACCTTCTTATTGACGATGAAACACAGAAATTGCATCGGAATTAAATACAAAAGGCACAATGCCGAATGAAGTACAAGAAGACTGACTCTTCTTACTGTCTATTTTCGAACCATTCCTGTGACACCAGTTGTAGACTCCGATGCTTCACTCCAGGTTTACTGTATCCCTTATACCTTCTTATTGACGATGAAACACAGAAATTGTATCGGAATGAATTGAAAAGGCACAATGCCGACTTAAGTAAAAGAAGTCTGATTCTTCTTACTGTCTATGTTTTGAACCATTCCTGTGACACTAGTTATAGATTCCGATGCTTCACTTGACGTTTACTGTATCATTTGCACCTTCTTATTGACGATGAAACACAGAAATTGCTTCGGAATTAAATACAAAAGGCACAATGGTGACTTATGTATGAGAAGACTGACTCTTCTTACTGTCTATGTTTTGAACCATTCCTGTGACACTAGTTATAGATTCCGATGCTTCACTTGACATTTACTGTATCCCTTGGACCTTCGTATTGCCGTTGAAACACAGAAATTGCATCGGAATTAAATACAAAAGGCACAATGAAGACTTAAGGACAAGAAGACTGACTCTCCTTACTGACGAGGTTTGAACCATTCCTGTGACACTAGCTATAGATTCCGATACTTCACTTCAGGTTTACTGTATCCCTCTGACCATCTTATTGACGATGAAACACAGAAATTGCATCGGAATTAAATACAAAAGGCACAATGCCGACTTAAGTACAAGAAGACTGACTCTTCTTACTGTCTATGTTTGAACCATTCCATTGACACTTGTTATAGATTCCGATGCTTCACTCCAGGTTTACTGTATAACTTGGACCTTCTTATTGACGATGAAACACAGAAATTGCATCGGAATTAAATAGAAAAGGCACAATGAAGACTTATGGCCAAGAAGACTGACTCTTCTCACTGACTATGTTTTGAACCATTCCTGTGACACTAGTTATATATTCCGATGCTTCACTTCAGGTTTACTGTATCCCTTGGACCTTCTTATTGACGATGAACACTGAAATTGCATCGGAATTAAATAGAAAAGGCAAAATGCTTACTTTAGTACACGAAGACTGACTCTTCTTACTGTCTACGGTTTGATCCATTCCTGTGACACTAGTTATAGATCCGATGCTATACTCCAGGTTTACTGTATCCCTTGGACCTTCTTACTGACGATGAAACACAGAAATTGCATCGGATTTAAATACAAAAGACACAATGCCGACTTAAGGACCAGAAGAATGACTGTTCTTACTGACTATGCTTTGAACCATTCCTGTGACACTAGTTATAGTTTCCGATGCTTCACTTCAGGTTTATTGTATCCCTCTGACCTTCTTATTGACGATGAAACACAGAAATTGCATCGGAATTAAATAGAAAAGGCACAATGTCGACTTAAGTACAAGAAGACTGACTCTTCTTACTGACTATGTTTTGAACCATTCCTGTGACATGACTTATTGATTCCGATGCTTCACTTCAGGTTTACTGTATGCCTTCTACCATCTTATAGACGATGAAACACAGATATTGCATCGGAATTCAAAACAAAAGGCACAATGCCGACTTAAGTACAAGAAGACTGACTCTTCTTACTGTCTATGTTTTGAACCACTCCTGTGACACTAGTTGTAGATTCCGATGCTTCACTTCAGGTTTACTGTATCCCTCTGACCTTCTTATTGACGATGAAACACAGAAATTGCATTGGAATTAAATACAAAAGGCACAATGCCGAACTAAGTACAAGAAGACTGACTCCTCTTTCTGTCTATTTTTGAACCATTCCTGTGACACTAGTTGTAGACTCCGATGCTTCACTCCAGGTTTACTGTATCCCTTATACCTTCTTATTGACGATGAAACACAGAAATTGCATCGGAATAAATACAATAGGCACAATGCCGACTTAAGTAAAAGAAGTCTGACTCTTCTTACTGTCTATGCATTGATCCATTCCTGTGACACTAGTTATAAATTCCGATGCTTCACTTGACGTTTACTGTATCCCTTGGACCTTCTTATTGACGATGAAACACAGAAATTGCATCGGAATTAAATACAAAAGGCACAATGGTGACTTAAGTATGAGAAGACTGACTCTTCTTACTGTCTATGTTTTGAACCATTCCTGTGACACTAGTTATAGATTCCGATGCTTCACTTGACGTTTACTGTATCCCTTGGGCCTTGTTATTGCCGTTGAAACACAGAAATTGCAGCGGAATTAAATACAAAAGGCACAATGAAGACTTAAGGACAAGAAGACTGTCTCTCCTTCCTGACGAGGTTTGAACCATTCCTGTGACACTAGCTATAGATTCCGATGCTTCACTTCAGGTTTACTGTATCCCTCGGACCTTCTTATTGACGATGAAACACAGAAATTGCATCGGAATTAAATACAAAAGGCACAATGCCGACTTAAGTACAAGAAGGTTGACTCTTCTTACTGTCTATGTTTGAACCATTCCATTGACACTTGTTATAGATTCCGATGCTTCACCCAGGTTTACTGTATAACTTGGACCTTCTTATTAACGATGAAACACGGAAATTGCATCGGAATTAAATAGAAAAGGCACAATGAAGACTTATGGCCAAGTAGACTGACTCTTCTCACTGACTATGTTTTGAACCATTCCTGTGACACTAGTTATATATTCCGATGCTTCACTTCAGGTTTACTGTATCCCTTGGACCTTCTTATTGACGATGAACACTGAAATTGCATCGGAATTAAATACAAAAGGTAAAATGCTGACTTTAGTACACGAAGACTGACTCTTCTTACTGTCTACAGTTTGAACCATTCCTGTGACACTAGTTATAGATCCGATGCTATACTCCAGGTTTACTGTATCCCTTGGACCCTCTTATTGACGATGAAACACAGAAATTGCAACGGAATTAAATACAAAAGGCACAATGCCGACTTAAGGACAAGAAGACTGACTCTTCTTATTGACTATGATTTGAACCATTCCTGTGACACTAGTTATAGATTCTGATGCTTCACTTCAGGTTTACTGTTTCCCTTGACCCTTCTTATTGACGATGAAACACAGATATTGCATCGGAATTCAATACAAAAGGCACAATGCCGACTTAAGTACAAGAAGACTGACTCTTCTTACTGTCTATGTTTTGAACCACTCCTGTGACACTAGTTATAGATTCCGATGCTTCACTTCAAGTTTACTGTATCCCTCTGACCTTCTTATTGACGATGAAACACAGAAATTGCATCGGAATTAAATACAAAAGGCACAATGCCGAATGAAGTACAAGAAGACTGACTCTTCTTACTGTCTATTTTCGAACCATTCCTGTGACACCAGTTGTAGACTCCGATGCTTCACTCCAGGTTTACTGTATCCCTTATACCTTCTTATTGACGATGAGACACAGAAATTGTATCGGAATGAATTGAAAAGGCACAATGCCGACTTAAGTAAAAGAAGTCTGATTCTTCTTACTGTCTATGTTTTGAACCATTCCTGTGACACTAGTTATAGATTCCGATGCTTCACTTGACGTTTACTGTATCATTTGCACCTTCTTATTGACGATGAAACACAGTAATTGCTTCGGAATTAAATACAAAAGGCACAATGGTGACTTATGTATGAGAAGACTGACTCTTCTTACTGTCTATGTTTTGAACCATTCCTGTGACACTAGTTATAGATTCCGATGCTTCACTTGACATTTACTGTATCCCTTGGACCTTCTTATTGCCGTTGAAACACAGAAATTGCATCGGAATTAAATACAAAAGGCACAATGAAGACTTAAGGACAAGAAGACTGACTCTCCTTACTGACGAGGTTTGAACCATTCCTGTGACACTAGCTATAGATTCCGATGCTTCACTTCAGGTTTACTGTATCCCTCTGACCATCTTATTGACGATGAAACACAGAAATTGCATCGGAATTAAATACAAAAGGCACAATGCCGACTTAAGTACAAGAAGACTGACTCTTCTTACTGTCTATGTTTGAACCATTCCATTGACACTTGTTATAGATTCCGATGCTTCACTACAGGTTTACTGTATAACTTGGACCTTCTTATTGACGATGAAACACAGAAATTGCATCGGAATTAAATAGAAAAGGCACAATGAAGACTTATGGCCAAGAAGACTGACTCTTCTCACTGACTATGTTTTGAACCATTCCTGTGACACTAGTTATATATTCCGATGCTTCACTTCAGGTTTACTGTATCCCTTGGACCTTCTTATTGACGATGAACACTGAAATTGCATCGGAATTAAATACAAAAGGCAAAATGCTGACTTTAGTACACGATGACTGACTCTTCTTACTGTCTACGGTTTGATCCATTCCTGTGACACTAGTTATAGATCCGATGCTATACTCCAGGTTTACTGTATCCCTTGGACCTTCTTACTGACGATGAAACACAGAAATTGCATCGGAATTAAATACAAAAGACACAATGCCGACTTAAGGACAAGAAGAATGACTGTTCTTACTGACTATGCTTTGAACCATTCCTGTGACACTAGTTATAGTTTCCGATGCTTCACTTCAGGTTTATTGTATCCCTCTGACCTTCTTATTGACGATGAAACACAGAAATTGCATCGGAATTAAATAGAAAAGGCACAATGTCGACTTAAGTACAAGAAGACTGACTCTTCTTACTGACTATGTTTTGAACCATTCCTGTGACATGACTTATTGATTCCGATGCTTCACTTCAGGTTTACTGTATCCCTTCTACCATCTTATAGACGATGAAACACAGATATTGCATCGGAATTCAAAACAAAAGGCACAATGCCGACTTAAGTACAAGAAGACTGACTCTTCTTACTGTCTATGTTTTGAACCACTCCTGTGTCACTAGTTATAGATTCCGATGCTTCACTTCAGGTTTACTGTATCCCTCTGACCTTCTTATTGACGATGTAACACAGAAATTGCATTGGAATTAAATACAAAAGGCACAATGCCGAACTAAGTACAAGAAGACTGACTCCTCTTTCTGTCTATTTTTGAACCATTCCTGTGACACCAGTTGTTGACTCCGATGCTTCACTCCAGGTTTACTGTATCCCTTATACCTTCTTATTGACGATGAAACACAGAAATTGCATCGGAATAAATACAATAGGCACAATGCCGACTTAAGTAAAAGAAGTCTGACTCTTCTTACTGTCTATGCATTGAACCATTCCTGTGACACTAGTTATAAATTCCGATGCTTCACTTGACGTTTACTGTATCCCTTGGACCTTCTTATTGACGATGAAACACAGAAATTGCATCGGAATTAAATACAAAAGGCACAATGGTGACTTAAGTATGAGAAGACTAACTCTTCTTACTGTCTATGTTTTGAACCATTCCTGTGACACTAGTTATAGATTCCGATGCTTCACTTGACGTTTACTGTATCCCTTGGGCCTTGTTATTGCCGTTGAAACACAGAAATTGCAGCGGAATTAAATACAAAAGGCACAATGAAGACTTAAGGACAAGAAGACTGTCTCTCCTTCCTGACGAGGTTTGAACCATTCCTGTGACACTAGCTATAGATTCCGAGGCTTCGCTTCAGGTTTACTGTATCCCTCGGACCTTCTTATTGACGATGAAACACAGAAATTGCATCGGAATTAAATACAAAAGGCACAATGCCGACTTAAGTACAAGAAGGTTGACTCTTCTTACTGTCTATGTTTGAACCATTTCATTGACACTTGTTATAGATTCCGATGCTTCACCCAGGTTTACTGTATAACTTGGACCTTCTTATTAACGATGAAACACGGAAATTGCATCGGAATTAAATAGAAAAGGCACAATGAAGACTTATGGCCAAGTAGACTGACTCTTCTCACTGACTATGTTTTGAACCATTCCTGTGACACTAGTTATATATTCCGATGCTTCACTTCAGGTTTACTGTATCCCTTGGACCTTCTTATTGACGATGAACACTGAAATTGCATCGGAATTAAATACAAAAGGTAAAATGCTGACTTTAGTACACGAAGACTGACTCTTCTTACTGTCTACAGTTTGAACCATTCCTGTGACACTAGTTATAGATCCGATGCTATACTCCAGGTTTACTGTATCCCTTGGACCCTCTTATTGACGATGAAACACAGAAATTGCAACGGAATTAAATACAAAAGGCACAATGCCGACTTAAGGACAAGAAGAATGACTGTTCTTACTGACTATGTTTTGAACCATTCCTGTGACAATAGTTATAGTTTCCGATGCTTCACTTCAGGTTTATTGTATCCCTCTGACCTTCTTATTGACGATGAAACACAGAAATTGCATCGGAATTAAATAGAAAAGGCACAATGTCGACTTAAGTACAAGAAGACTGACTCTTCTTACTGACTATGTTTTGATCCATTCCTGTGACACTACTTATAGATTCCGATGCTTAACTTCGGTCTACTTTATCCCTTGGGCCTTCTTATTGACGATGAATCACAGAAATTGCATCGGAATTAAATACAAAAGGCACAATGCCGAATTAAGTACAAGAAGACTGATTCTTCTTGCTGTCTATTTTTGAACCATTCCTCTGACACCAATTGTAGACTCCGATGCTTCACTCCACGTTTACTGTATCCCTTATACCTTCTTATTGACGATGAAACACAGAAATTGCATCGGAATTAAATACAAAAGGCACAATGCCGACTTAAGTACAAGAAGACTGACTCTTGTTACTGACTATGTTTTGAACCATTCCTGTGACAGTACTTATGGATTCCGATGCTTCACTTCAGGATTACTGTATCCCTCTGACCTTCTTATTGACGAAGAAACACAGAAATTGCATCGGAAATAAATACAAAAGGCATAACGCCGACCTAAGTACAAGAAGACTGACCCTTCTTACTGTGTATGTTTTGAACCATCCCTTTGACACTAGTTATAGATTCCGATGCTTCACTCAAGGTTTACTGTATCCCTTCGTCCTTCTTATTGACGATGAACCACAGAATTTGCATCGGAATTAAATACAAAAGGCTCAATGCCAACTAAAGTACAAGAAGACTGACTCTTCTACTGTCTATGTTTTGAACCATTCCTGTGACACTAGTTATAAATTCCTATGCTTCACTTCAGGTTTTTGCATCCCTTCGACCTTCTTATAGACGATGAAACACAGAAATTGCATTGGAATTAAATACAAAGGTCACAATGCCGACTAATGTACAAGAAGACTGACTCTTCTTACAGTCTATGATTTGAACCATTCCTGTGACACTAGTTATAGATTCCGGTGCTTCACTTCAGTTTTACTGTATCCCTTGGACCTTCTTATTGACGATGAAACACAGAAATTGCATCGGAATTAAATTCAAAATGCACAATGCCGAAATAAGTACATGAAGACCGACTCTTCCTACTGACTATATTTTGAACCATTCCAGTGACACTAGTTATAGATTCCGATGCTTCACTTGACGTTTACTGTATCCCTTGGACCTTCTTATTGACGATGAAACACAGAAATTGCATCGGAATTAAATACAAAAGGCACAATGCCGACTTAAGTATGAGAAGACTGACTCTTCTTACTGTCTATGTTTTGAACCATTCCTGTGACACTGGTTATAGATTCCGATGCTTCACTCCAGGTTTACTGTATCCCTTGGACGTTCTTATTGCCGTTGAAACACAGAAATTGCATCGGTATTAAATACAAAAGGCCCAATGAAGACTTAAGGACAAGAAGACTGACTCTGCTTACTGACGAGGTTTGAACCATTCCTGTGACACTAGCTATAGATTCCGATGCTTCACTTCAGGTTTACTGTATCCCTCTGACCTTCTTATTGACGATGAAACACAGAAATTGCATCGGAATTAAATACAAAAGGCACAATGCCGACTTAAGTATGAGAAGACTGACTCTTCTTACTGTCTATGTTTTGAACCATTCCTGTGACACTGGTTATAGATTCCGATGCTTCACTCCAGGTTTACTGTATCCCTTGGACGTTCTTATTGTCGATGAAACACAGAAATTGCATCGGAATTAAATAGAAAAGGCACAATGAAGACTTAAGGCCAAGAAGACTGACTCTTCCCACTGACTATGTTTTGAACCATTCCTGTGACACTAGTTATATATTCCGATGCTTCACTTCTGGTTTACTGTATCCCTTGGACCTTCTTATTGACGATGAACACTGAAATTGCATCGGAATTAAATACAAAAGGCAAAATGCTGACTTTAGTACACGAAGACTGACTCTTCTTACTGTCTATTTTTGAACCATTCCTCTGACACCAGTTGTAGACTCCGATGCTTCACTCCACGTTTACTGTATCCCTTATACCTTCTTATTGACGATGAAACACAGAAATTGCATCGGAATTAAATACAAAAGGCACAATGCCGACTTAAGTACATGAAGAATGACTCTTCTTACTGACTATGTTTTGAACCATTCCTGTGACAGTATTTATGGATTCCGATGCTTCACTTCAGGATTACTGTATCCCTCTGACCTTCTTATTGACGAAGAAACACAGAAATTGCATCGGAATTAAATACCAAAGGCATAATGCCGACCTAAGTACAAGGGGACTGACTCTTCTTACTGTCTATGTTTGGAACCATCCCTTTGACACTAGTTATAGATTCCGATGCTTCACTCAAGGTTTACTGTATCCCTTGGTCCTTCTTATTGACGATGAACCACAGAATTTGCATCGGAATTAAATACAAAAGGCACAATGCCAACTAAAGTACAAGAAGACTGACTCTTCTACTGTCTATGTTTTGAACCATTCCTGTGACACTAGTTATAAATTCCGATGCTTCACTTCAGGTTTACTGTATCCCTTCTACCATCTTATAGACGATGAAACACAGATATTGCATCGGAATTAAAAAAAACAAAAGGCACAATGCCGACTTAAGTACAAGAAGACTGACTCTTCTTACTGTCTATGTTTTGAACCACTCCTGTGACACTAGTTATAGATTCCGATGCTTCACTTCAGGTTTACTGTATCCCTCTGACCTTCTTATTGACGATGAAACACAGAAATTGCATCGGAATTCAATACAAAAGGCACAATGCCGAACTAAGTACAAGAAGACTGACTCCTCTTTCTGTCTATTTTTGAACCATTCCTGTGACACCAGTTGTAGACTCCGATGCTTCACTCCAGGTTTACTGTATCCCTTATACCTTCTTATTGACGATGAAACACAGAAATTGCATCAGAATAAATACAATAGGCACAATGCCGACTTAAGTAAAAGAAGTCTGACTCTTCTTACTGTCTATGCTTTGAACCATTCCTGTGACACTAGTTATAAATTCCGATGCTTCACTTGACGTTTACTGTATCCCTTGGACCTTCTTATTGACGATGAAACACAGAAATTGCATCGGAATTAAATACAAAAGGCACAATGGTGACTTAAGTATGAGAAGACTGACTCTTCTTACTGTCTATGTTTTGAACCATTCCTGTGACACTAGTTATAGATTCCGATGCTTCACTTGACGTTTACTGTATCCCTTGGACCTTGTTATTGCCGTTGAAACACAGAAATTGCAGCGGAATTAAATACAAAAGGCACAATGAAGACTTAAGGACAAGAAGACTGTCTCTCCTTACTGACGAGGTTTGAACCATTCCTGTGACACTAGCTATAGATTCCGATGCTTCACTTCAGGTTTACTGTATCCCTCGGACCTTCTTATTGACGATGAAACACAGAAATTGCATCGGAATTAAATACAAAAGGCACAATGCCCACTTAAGTACAAGAAGGTTGACTCTTCTTACTGTCTATGTTTGAACCATTCCATTGACACTTGTTATAGATTCCGATGCTTCACCCAGGTTTACTGTATAACTTGGACCTTCTTATTAACGATGAAACACGGAAATTGCATCGGAATTAAATAGAAAAGGCACAATGAAGACTTATGGCCAAGTAGACTGACTCTTCTCACTGACTATGTTTTGAACCATTCCTGTGACACTAGTTATATATTCCGATGCTTCACTTCAGGTTTACTGTATCCCTTGGACCTTCTTATTGACGATGAACACTGAAATTGCATCGGAATTAAATACAAAAGGCAAAATGCTGACTTTAGTACACGAAGACTGACTCTTCTTACTGTCTACGGTTTGAACCATTCCTGTGACACTAGTTATAGATCCGATGCTATACTCCAGGTTTACTGTATCCCTTGGACCCTCTTATTGACGATGAAACACAGAAATTGCAACGGAATTAAATACAAAAGGCACAATGCCGACTTAAGGACAAGAAGAATGACTGTTCTTACTGACTATGTTTTGAACCATTCCTGTGACACTAGTTATAGTTTCCGATGCTTCACTTCAGGTTTATTGTATCCCTCTGACCTTCTTATTGACGATGAAACACAGAAATTGCATCGGAATTAAATAGAAAAGGCACAATGTCGACTTAAGTACAAGAAGACTGACTCTTCTTACTGACTATGTATTGATCCATTCCTGTGACACTACTTATAGATTCCGATGCTTAACTTCGGTCTACTTTATCCCTTGGGCCATCTTATTGACGATGAATCACAGAAATTGCATCGGAATTAAATACAAAAGGCACAATGCCGAATTAAGTACAAGAAGACTGATTCTTCTTACTGTCTATATTTGAACCATTCCTCTGACACCAATTGTAGACTCCGATGCTTCACTCCACGTTTACTGTATCCCTTATACCTTCTTGTTGACGATGAAACACAGAAATTGCATCGGAATTAAATACAAAAGGCACAATGCCGACTTAAGTACAAGAAGACTGACTCTTCTTACTGACTATGTTTTGAACCATTCCTGTGACAGTACTTATGGATTCCGATGCTTCACTTCAGGATTACTGTATCCCTCTGACCTTCTTATTGACGAAGAAACACAGAAATTGCATCGGAATTAAATACAAAAGGCATAATGCCGACCTAAGTACAAGAAGACTGACCCTTCTTACTGTCTATGTTTGGAACCATCCCTTTGACACTAGTTATAGATTCCGATGCTTCACTCAAGGTTTACTGTATCCCTTCGTCCTTCTTATTGACGATGAACCACAGAATTTGCATCGGAATTAAATACAAAAGGCTCAATGCCAACTAAAGTGCAAGAAGACTGACTCTTCTACTGTCTATGTTTTGAACCATTCCTGTGACACTAGTTATAAATTCCGATGCTTCACTTCAGGTTTTTGTATCCCTTGGACCTTCTTATAGACGATGAAACACAGAAATTGCATTGGAATTCAATACAAAAGTCACAATGCCGACTAATGTACAAAAAGACTGACTCTTCTTACAGTCTATGATTTGAACCATTCCTGTGACACTAGTTATAGATTCCGGTGCTTCACTTCAGGTTAACTGTATCCCTTGGACCTTCTTATTGACGATGAAACACAGAAATTGCATCGGAATTAAATTCAAAATGCACAATGCCGAAATAAGTACATGAAGACCGACTCTTCCTACTGACTATATTTTGAACCATTCCAGTGACACTAGTTATAGATTCCGATGCTTCACTTGACGTTTACTGTATCCCTTGGACCTTCTTATTGACGATGAAACACAGAAATTGCATCGGAATTAAATACAAAAGGCACAATGCCGACTTAAGTATGAGAAGACTGACTCTTCTTACTGTCTATGTTTTGAACCATTCCTGTGACACTGGTTATAGATTCCGATGCTTCACTCCAGGTTTACTGTATCCCTTGGACGTTCTTATTGCCGTTGAAACACAGAAATTGCATCGGTATTAAATACAAAAGGCCCAATGAAGACTTAAGGACAAGAAGACTGACTCTGCTTACTGACGAGGTTTGAACCATTCCTGTGCCACTAGCTATAGATTCCGATGCTTCACTTCAGGTTTACTGTATCCCTCTGACCTTCGTATTGACGATGAAACACAGAAATTGCATCGGAATTTTATACAAAAGGCACAATGCCGACTTAAGTACAAGAAGACTGACTCTTCTTAGTGTCTATGTTAGAACCATTCCATTGACACTTGTTATAGATTCCGGATCTTCACTCCAGGTTTACTGTATAACTTGGACCTTCTTATTGTCGATGAAACACAGAAATTGCATCGGAATTAAATAGAAAAGGCACAATAAAGGCTTAAGGCCAAGAAGACTGACTCTTCCCTTTGACTATGTTTTGAACCATTCCTGTGACACTAGTTATATATTCCGATGCTTCACTTCTGGTTTACTGTATCCCTTGGACCTTCTTATTGACGATGAACACTGAAATTGCATCGGAATTAAATACAAAAGGCAAAATGCTGACTTTAGTACACGAAGACTGACTCTTCTTACTGTCTATTTTTGAACCATTCCTCTGACACCAGTTGTAGACTCCGATGCTTCACTCCACGTTTACTGTATCCCTTATACCTTCTTATTGACGATGAAACACAGAAATTGCATCGGAATTAAATACAAAAGGCACAATGCCGACTTAAGTACATGAAGACTGGCTCTTCTTACTGACTATGTTTTGAACCATTTCTGTGACAGTACTTATGGATTCCGATGCTTCACTTCAGGATTACTGTATCCCTCTTACCTTCTTATTGACGAAGAAACACAGAAATTGCATCGGAATTAAATGTTGTTGTTGTTGTGGTCTTCAGTCCTGAGACTGGTTTGATGCAGCTCTCCATGCTACCCTATCCTATGCAAGCTTTTTCATCTCCCAGCACCTACTGCAACCTACATCCTTCTGAATCTGCTTAGTGTATTCATCTGTTGGTCTCCCTCTACGATTTTTACCCTCCACGCTGACCTCCAATACTAAATTGGTGATCCCTTGATGCCTCAGAACATGTCCTACCAACCGATCCCTTCTTCTGGTCAAGTTGTGCCACAAACTTCTCTTCTCCCCAATCCTATTCATTACTTCCTCATTAGTTATGTGATCTACCCATCTAATCTTCAGCATTCTTGTGTTGCACCACATTTCGAAAGCTTCTATTCTCTTCTTGTCCAAACTATTTACCGTCCATGTTTCACATCCATACATGGCTACAATCCATACGAATACTTTCAGAAATGACTTCCTGACACTTATATCAATACTGGATGTTAACAAATTTCTCTTCTTCAGAAACGCTTTCCTTGCCATTGCCAGCCTACATTTTATATCCTCTCTACTTCGACCATCATCAGTTATTTTGCTCCCCAAATAGCAAAACTCCTTTACTACTTTAAGTGCCACATTTCCTAATCTAATTCCCTCAGCATCACCCGACTTAATTAGACTACATTCCATTATCCTTGTTTTGCTTTTGTTGATGTTCATCTTATATCGTCCTTTCAAGACACTGTCCATTCCATTCAACTGCTCTTCCAAGTCCTTTGCTGTCTCTGACAGAATTACAATGTCATCGGCGAACCTCAAAGTTTTTATTTCATCTCCATGAATTTTAATACCTACTCCGAATTTTTCTTTTGTTTCCTTTACTGCTTGCTCAATATACAGATTGAACAACATCGGGGAGAGGCTACAACCCTGTCTTACTCCCTTCCCAACCACTGCTTCCCTTTCAAGTCCCTCGACTCTTATAACTGCCATCTGGTTTCTGTACAAATTGTAAATAGCCTTTCGCTCCCTGTATTTTACCCCTGCCACCTTTAGAATTTGAAAGAGAGTATTCCAGTCAACATTGTCAAAAGCTTTCTCTAAGTCTACAAATGCTAGAAATGTGGGTTTGCCTTTCCTTAATCTTTCTTCTAAGATAAGTCGTAAGGTCAGTATTGCCTCACGTGTTCCAGTGTTTCTACGGAATCCAAACTGATCTTCCCCGAGGTTGGCTTCTACTAGTTTTTCCATTCGTCTGTAAAGAATTCGTGTTAGTATTTTGCAGCTGTGACTTATTAAGCTGATAGTTCGGTAATTTTCACATCTGTCAACACCTGCTTTCTTTGGGATTGGAATTATTATATTCTTCTTGAAGTCTGAGGGTATTTCGCCTGTTTCATACATCTTGCTCACCAGATGGTAGAGTTTTGTCAGGACTGGCTCTCCCACGGCCGTCAGTAGTTCCAATGGAATATTGTCTACTCCGGGGGCCTTGTTTCGACTCAGGTCTTTCAGTGCTCTGTCAAACTCTTCACGCAGTATCATATCTCCCATTTCATCTTCATCTACATCCTCTTCCATTTCCATAATATTGTCCTCAAGTACATCGCCCTTGTATAGACCCTCTATATACTCCTTCCACCTTTCTGCTTTCCCTTCTTTGCTTAGAACTGGGTTTCCATCTGAGCTCTTGATATTCATACAAGTCGTTCTCTTATCTCCAAAGGTCTCTTTAATTCTCCTGTAGGCGGTATCTATCTTACCCCTAGTGAGATAGGCCACTACATCCTTGCATTTGTCCTCTAGCCATCCCTGCTTAGCCATTTTGCACTTCCTGTCGATCTCATTTTTGAGACGTTTGTATTCCTTTTTGCCTGTTTCACTTACTGCATTTTTATATTTTCTCCTTTCATCAATTGAATTCAATATTTCTTCTGTTACCCAAGGATTTCTACTAGCCCTCGTCTTTTTACCTACTTGATCCTCTGCTGCCTTCACTACTTCATCCCTCAAAGCTACCCATTCTTCTTCTACTGTATTTCTTTCCCCCATTCCTGTCAATTGCTCCCTTATGCTCTCCCTGATTCTCTGTACAACCTCTGGTTCTTTTAGTTTATCCAGGTCCCATCTCCTTAAATTCCCACCTTTTTGCAGTTTCTTCAGTTTTAATCTACAGGTCATTACCAATAGATTGTGGTCAGAGTCCACATCTGCCCCTGGAAATGTCTTACTATTTAAAACCTGGTTCCTAAATCTCTGTCTTACGATTATATAATCTATCTGATACCTTTTAGTATCTCCAGGGTTCTTCCATGTATACAACCTTCTTTCATGATTCTTAAACCAAGTGTTAGTTATGATTGTGTTGTGCTCTGTGCAAAATTCGACCAGGCGGCCTCCTCTTTCATTTCTGTCCCCCAATCCATATTCACCTACTATGTTTCCTTCTCTCCCTTTTCCTACACTCGAATTCCAGTCACCCATGACTATTAAATTTTCGTCTCCCTTCACAATCTGAATAATTTCTTTTATTTCATCATACATTTCTTCAATTTCTTCGTCATCTGCAGAGCTAGTCGGCATATAAACTTGTACTACTGTAGTAGGTGTGGGCTTCGTATCTATCTTGGCCACAATAATGCGTTCACTATGCTGTTTGTAGTAGCTTACCCGCATTCCTATTTTCCTATTCATTATTAAACCTACTCCTGCATTACCCCTATTTGATTTTGTGTTTATAACCCAGTAGTCACCTGACCAGAAGTCTTGTTCCTCCTGCCACCGAACTTCACTAATTCCCACTATATCCAACTTCGACCTATCCATTTCCCTTTTTAAATTTTCTCTCGGAATTAAATACAAAAGGCATAATGCCGACCTAAGTACAAGAAGACTGACTCTTCTTACTGTCTATGTTTGGAACCATCCCTTTGACACTAGTTATAGATTCCGATGCTTCACTCAAGGTTTACTGTATCCCTTGGTCCTTCTTATTGACGATGAACCACAGAATTTGCATCGGAATTAAATACAAAAGGCACAATGCCAACTTAAGTACAAGAAGACTGACTCTTCTACTGTCTATGTTTTGAACCATTCCTGTGACACTAGTTATAAATTCCGATGCTTCACTTCAGGTTTACTGTATCCCTTGGACCTTCTTATAGACGATGAAACACAGGAATTGCATCGGAATTAAATACAAAAGTCACAATGCCGACTAATGTACAAGCAGACTGACTCTTCTTACAGTCTATGATTTGAACCATTCCTGTGACACTAGTTATAGATTCCGGTGCTTCACTCCAGGTTTACTGTATCCCTTGGACCTTCTTATTGACGACGAAACACAGAAATTGCATCGGAATTAAATTCAAAAGGCACAATGCCGAAATAAGTACATGAAGACCGACTCTTCCTACTGACTATATTTTGAACCAATCCAGTGACACTAGTTATAGATTCCGATGCTTCACTTGACGTTTACTGTATCCCTTGGACCTTCTTATTGACGATGAAACACAGAAATTGCATCGGAATTAAATACAAAAGGCACAATGCCGACTTAAGTATGAGAAGACTGACTCTTCTTACTGTCTATGATTTTAACCATTCCTGTGACACTGGTTATGGATTCCGATGCTTCACTCCAGGTTTACTGTATCTCTTGGACCTTCTTATTGACGATGAAACACAGAAATTGCATCGGTATTAAATACAAAAGGCACAATGAAGACTTAATGACAAGTAGACTGACTCTCCTCACTGACGAGGTTTGAACCATTCCTGTGACACTAGCTATAGATTCCGATGCTTCACTTCAGGTTTACTGTATCCATCGGACCTTCTTATTGACAATGAAACACAGAAATTGCATCGGAATTAAATACAAAAGGCACAATGCCGACTTAAGTACAAGAAGACTGACTCTTCTTACTGTCTATGTTTTGAACCATTCCATTGACACTTGTTATAGATTCCGATGCTTCACGCCAGGTTTACTGTATAACTTGGACTTTCTTATTGACGATGAAACACAGAAATTACATCGGAATTAAATAGAAAAGGCACAATGAAGACTTAAGGACAAGAAGACTGACCCTTCTCACTGACTATGTTTTGAACCATTCCTGTGACACTAGTTATATATTCCGATGCTTCACTTCAGGTTTACTGTATCCCTTTCACCTTCTTATTGACGATGAACACTGAAATTGCATCGGTATTAAATACAAAAGGCAAAATGCTGACCTAAGTACACGAAGACTGACTCTTCTTACTGTCTATGATTTTAACCATTCCTGTGACACAAGTTATAGATCCTATGCCATACTCCAGGTTTACTGTATCCCTTGGACCTACTTATTGACGATGAAACACAGAAATTGCATCGGAATTAAATACAAAAGGCACAATGCCGACTTAAGGATAAGAAGAATGACTGTTCTTACTGACTATGTTTTGAACCATTCCTGTGACACTAGTTATAAATTCCAATGCTTCACTTCAGGTTTATTGTATCCCTCTGACCTTCTTATTGAGGATGAAACACAGAAATTGCATCGGAATTAAATAGAAAAGGCACAATGTCGACTTAAGTACAAGAAGACTCTCTCTTCTTACTGTCTATGTTTTGAACCATTCCTGTGACACTAGTTATAGATTCCGATGCTTCACTCCAGGTTTACTGTATCCCTTGGACCTTCTTATTGACGATGAAACACAGATATTGCATCGGAATTAAATAGAAAAGGCACAATGCCGACTTAAGTACAAGAAGACTGACTCTTCTTACTGACTATGCTTTGAACCATTCCTGTGACACTACTTATAGATTCCGATGCTTAACTTCAGGTTTACTGTATCCCTTGGACATTCTAATTGACGATGAAACACAGAAATTGCATCGGAATTAGAAAGAAAAGGCACAATGCCGACTTAAGTACAAGAAGACTGACTCTTCCTACTGTCTATGCTTTGAACCATTCCTGTGACACTAGTAGTGGATTCCGATGCTTCACTTCAGGTTTACTGTAGCCCTCTATTCTTCTTATTGACGATGAAACACAGAAATTGCATCGGAATTAAATACAAAAGGCACAATGCCGTCTTAAGTTCAAGAAGACTGACTCTTCCTACTGTCTATGTTTTGAACCATTTCTGTGACACTAGTTATAGAGTCCGATGCTTCACTTCAGGTTTACTGTATCCCTGGGGCCTTCTTATTGACGATGAATCACAGAAATTGCATCGGAATTCAATACAAAAGGCACAATGCCGACTTAAGTACAAGAAGACTGACTCTTCCTACTGTCTATGTCTTGAACCATTTCTGTGACACTAGTTATAGAGTCCGATGCTTCACTTCAGGCTTACTGTATCCCTTGGGTCTTCTTATTGACGATGAATCACAGAAATTGCATCGCAATTAAATACAAAAGGCACAATGCCGACTTAAGTACAAGAAGACTGACTCTTCTTACTGTCTATATTTTGAACCATTCCAGTGACACTAGTTATAGATTCCGATGCTTCACTTCAGGATTACTGTATCCCTTGGATCTTCTTATTGACGATGAAACACAGAAATTGCATCGGAATTAAATACAAAAGGCACAATGCCGACTTAAGTACAAGACGTCTGACTCTTCCTACTGTCTATGTTTTGAACCACTCCTGTGACACTAGTTATAGATTCCGATGGTTCACTTCAGGTTTACTGTATCCCTCTGACCTTCTTATTGACGATGAAACACAGAAATTGCATCGGAATTAAATACAAAAGGCACAATGCCGAATTAAGTACAAGAAGACTGACTCTTCTTACTGTCTATTTTTGAATCATTCCTCTGATACCAGTTGTAGACTCCGATGCTTCACTCCAGGTTTACTGTATCTCTTATACCTTCTTATTGACGATAAAACACAGAAATTGCATCGGATTTAAATACAAAAGGCACAATGCCGACTTAAGTAAAAGAAGTCTGACTCTTCTTACTGTCTATGATTTGAACCATTCCTGTGATACTAGTTATAGATTCCGATGCTTCCCTCCAGGTTTACTGTATCCCTTGGAACTTCTTATTGACGATGAAACACAGAAATTGCATCAGAATGAAATAGAAAATGCACAATGATGACTTAAGTACAAGAGGACTGACTCTTCTTACTGACTATGTTTTGAACCATTCCTGTGACACTACTTATGGATTCCGATGCTTCACTTCAGGATTACTGTATCCCTCTGACCTTCTTATTGACGAAGAAACACAGAATTTGCATCGGAATTAAATACAAAAGGCACAATGCCGATCTAAGTACAGGAAGACTGACTCTTCTTACTGTCTATGTTTGGAACAATCCCTTTGACACTAGTTATAGATTCCGATGCTTCACTCCAGTTTTACTGTATCCCTTGGTCCTTCTTATTGACGATGAAACACAGAATTTGCATCGGAATTAAATACAAAAGGCACAATGCCAACTTAAGTACAAGAAGACTGACTCTTCTTACTGTCTATGTTTGAACCATTCCTGTGACACTAGTTATAAATTCCGATGCTTCACTTTAGGTTTAGTGTATCCCTTGGACCTTCTTATAGACGATGAAACACAGAAATTGCATCGGAATTAAATACAAAAGTCACAGTGCCGACTAATGTACAAGAAGACTGATTCTTTTTACAGTCTATGTTTTGAACCACTCCTGTGACACTAGTTATAGATTCCGGTGCTTCACTCCAGGTTTGCTGTATCCCTTGGACTTTCTTATTGACGATGAAACACAGAAATTGCATCGGAATTAAATTCAAAAGGCGCAATGCTGGGTTTAAGTACATGAAGACCGACTCTTTCTACTGACTATGTTTTGAACCATTCCTGTGACACTAGTTATAGATTCCGATTCTTCACTTGACGTTTACTGCATCCCTTGGACCTTCTTATTGACGATGAAACACAGAAAATGCATCGGAATTAAATACAAAAGGCACAATGCCGACTTAAGTATGAGAAGACTGACTCTTCTTACTGTCTATGTTTTGAACCATTCCTGTGACACTGGTTATAGATTCCAATGCTTCACTCCAGGTTTACTGTATCCCTTGGACCTTCTTATTGCCGTTGAAACACAGAAATTGCATCGGAATTAAATACAAAAGGCACAATGAAGACTTAAGGACAAGAAGACTGACTCTCCTTACTGACGAGGTTAGAACCATTCCTGTGACACTAGCTATAGATTCCGATGCTTCAATTCAGGTTTACTGTATCCCTCTGACCTTCTTGTTGACGATGAAACACAGAAATTGCATCGGTATTAAATACAAAAGGCACAATGCCGACTTAAGTACAAGAAGACTGACTCATCTTACTGTCTATGCTTTGAACCATTCCATTGACACTTGTTATAGATACCGATGCTTCACTCCAGGTTTACTGTATCCCTTGGGCCTTCTTATTGACGATGAAACACAGAAATTGCATCGGAATTAAATAGAAAAGGCACAATGATGACTTAAGGACAAGAAGACTGACTCTTCTCACTGACTATGTTTTGAACCATTCCTGTGACACTAGTTATATATTCCGATGCTTCACTTCAGGTTTACTGTATTCCTTGGACCTTCTTATTGACGATGAACACTGAAATTGCATCGGAATTAAATACAAAAGGCAAAATGCTGACTTAAGTACACGAAGACTGACTCTTCTTACTGTCTACGGTTTTAACCATTCCTGTGACACTAGTTATAGATTCCGATGCTATACTCCAGGTTTACTGTATCCCTTGGACCTTCTTATTGACGATGAAACACAGAAATTGCATCGGAATTAAATACAAAAGGCACAATGCCGACTTAAGGACAAGATGAATGACTGTTCTTATTGACTACGTTTTGAACCATTCCTGTGACACTAGTTATAGATTCCGATGCTTCACTTCAGGTTTATTGTATCCCTCTGACCTTCTTATTGACGATGAAACACAGTAATTGCATCGGAATTAAATACAAAATGCACTATGTCGACTTAAGTACAAGAAGACTCTCTCTTCTTACTGTCTATGTTTTGAACCATTCCTGTGACACTAGTTATAGATTCCGATGCTTCACTCCAGGTTTACTGTATCCCTTGGACCTTCTTATTGACGATGAAACACAGAAACTGCATCGGAATTAAATAGAAAAGGCACAATGCCGACTTAAGTACTGTAACAAATAAAAAATATAAAATAAAGTAATAATAAAATATAATAATAATAATTTGTAATAATAATGATTGTTTGTTTGGATAAGTAATTGAAGGATTTAAATTTTACGCCGTGAATTTATCGAGCTTCGCACGTCCGAAGATGTATGGAACGTAGCCAGGGCTCATTATGTAATTTTTTTTGTAGACAGAGTCTGATATCTGACCTCAGCTTCAATCATGAAGATGGAGTGACTGAAACTACTAAAACAAAGCAAAGCATAAGATTAAATAAACATATATTCATTTCAACACATACATTACGATATAAATTACACTTACGTAAAATTCTAGATAAATAATGGCAGATCATTCACAAATGAGAGCGACTTATTAATTCTGCGCCTCTTTTCTGCTAATAAATATCAATATGGCTAACTGTGGAGCCGCACAAAATATTAAATCCTTCTAGGACAACGAATGACATGAGAGTGTTGATGCCTACTCGCTGTGACAAGAGAGCGGTGTTAATTGCTTTATTTTGCATTCTCTTGTCTTAAAAAATCGATACATATAATCTAAGTTAACTAACTTAAATATTATCTGTGCTCTAGTGCAAATGGTTCCTTAAACTGCCCCCCAAATTGCGAGAGCAAAGGTGTACCACCTGCAGCTGAGCAATTTGTTGACGTATTTTCTTTATTTGTCATGTCATGAATCATAAGTTATTACGTATCTTGTTTCACAGATTCAACATACTTAAAATATCATAAAATGTCATACATCCACAAAAATACATAAATAATAATTACATACAAGATCAATGAAAGTGAAAAGAAAAAATAAAAATATTCTCTTCCGAGCAGTATTGAACTCAGGAACTGCAGTATCGGAGCCTAGCGAAGTGGCTCAGTGCTATCACTGCTAGCGTGCATACAGTTCTCAATTTTATGTAACAGTTCTACACAGACTGTAACGAATTTCGTAGTTCGTATTCACTTGTGCTGTTACTTTGTAAAAATTTTGTTGGGCATATAGTCCGTTGTTCTCTTTCACTTCAAAATGTTATTACACATGTTCATTCAATAAATAAAATTAATTAATGGTTTTGTGCATATTCAGAGATATGTGAACATATTCTCTTTAGAATGTCACTTGGTAGTAAAGGTTTATACTGTGCTAAAGTCTTTGCACTTTAAAATAAATGTCACGTGTCACACGTTTTGTTTACATTGAGACGAAAGTTCTTGAAGAAACAAGTTGGAGATCAAGAATCTCGCAACGAAGCGTGCTTTGGAAGACATAGTTAAAATGTGGTTTCGTCTTGGTAGGAATTCATGGTGTCAGTGGTTCCATACTGACCAGTCCGTGTTACATCTACTCAATAACCTCCATATTTCGTCTTCCAAGAAGCGTATGTCGTCTCCTGGATATTGTGTCGTCGTTTCGTCGAAAAGTGTGCCGTGGTTTTGCTACTCACATCACCTATAGTGTCCCATCATGAGCGCAGTGAACCGTTTTTTTATATTTGCACACAACTTGTTCATACATTGTTCGTTGCAAAACAAAATGTTCGTTCACAACAGAGAGCACAAAACATAACAAATATCACTTCACTTTGAGTACAGTTTTCTGTTACATATTTACATAGATATAAAAATTTTCTGTGAAACATGTATCTATACATTTACACTACATTGTTTCGTAATACATATACAGATTTTATATTTTTCGATTGCATTAAACTAGATATTTACAAGTACATATGGGTCAGACATAAAAAAAAATTATCTAATAGGTTCAGTGTATTGTGATACATTCAGAAAATCCATTTTCTTTTATAGGTCTCTTCCCCTTTTTAATAAAGTTTTCGTTTTAAGTATATTTTCCTTTACATCAGTACTACACAATAAGTGTTCTTCCTCATAAAATGTTTCCTGCAACATAAACTTTCATAATAGGTTAGAAAACATCCTTGAGATGATCTGTCCTGAAAATTCATAATTACAATAAGACACGACACGTCACATCCACAATCAATTCCAAATTAGCACATGCACAAAGTATCATTTACAAATAAAATAAATTATATAGCCTTGCTCAATTAATCTCATTTGTCATTTCCTGTAGAGTGGTATTTTTTTTTTTGTGCATGTTGTGTTCATGTGGATTGTGGTGTGAGTGTGAATAGCAAATCAAGTGTCTATCATGCCAATTAATGTATCAGGTTCAGAGCAACAATTGTCTCCGGTCATTTAGTCTGTCAGCTTGTCTGCAAGGTATTAACAAATATAATCAGTAACTGTGCTTTGCATGAAAATTGTTAGTTCTTCCTGTGTCTTATCTTCTTGCTGCTGCTGCTGCTGCTGTTACTGCTGGTGCTGTAAAATGTAGATACTTAAGATTATAGCTCATATCTTCTTCTTCTTCCAGCATGATGTACCAGATGTGACTTACCTTGTTTTTCTATCAGCATACTCTGCTAAGGGCTAAAAGTTTTCAAATCTTTGTGAGGGTACAAACCTAAAATTCTCTTATTCTTGGGGTTTTGTAACAGATATGCTCCAGGATGTGGTATATCAATGATTGTGTAAGGACCTTCATATAGCGGACGCCACTTAACATTACGTTTTAGAGGTAATGACGATTTGTAGTGGGTCTTAAGTAAAACTTGCATGCCTATTGTAAAGTTTTGCCTTCTTTTCAAATTAGCACCATAGTTCTTATTTCTAATGTCAGCTTGTTCAGTAATTGCCATGAGTACTTCCCTTACCTTTTCCTCGTGTGAAGGTTTGGTGTCAGAAAATTTTGGTAGTGGGTTGCTCCATTCATTAGTTTCCTTTGTGTCAAACATGATTTCTCTGGGAGTGTAGGGTGTGTTGTATATATTTAAATTGTTGTGTATTTCCTCAAAAAGTGCTAGGTAATGTATCCAGTTTGTGTGCTGTGTTGAGGTATAAGTTCTCATGAATCTATTTAATTCTCTAAAAATTCTCTCACAAGGGTTGGCTGATGCATGAAACTTTGAAATAAATATGCTCTTAATGTTATTGTCCTTTAGAAATTTTCTCCAGGTGAATCCTGCATAATACTTGGCGTTATCTGATAGAATGGCTTTAGGTTTTCCACAGTATGGCATGTAATCATTTGTGAATCTTCTGATGATGGTGTTTGCTGTGGGTGACTTAATGGCAAAAAGTTTGATGTGCTTAGAAAATATGTCATAAAATGCTAGAATGTATTTGCAACCTCCGATGCTAGTTGGATGAGGTCCGCTAACATCTGTACAAAGTATCTCTCTAGGTCCAGTAGGTAAGATAGAGTGCAAATCTGTTTTGGTGGATTGATTTTGTGGCTTGGATTTTTGACATATGAGACATTTGCTGATAACATCATGTATTTTTCTTCTCATGTTTGGGAAATAGCAATATGTATGTAACTTGTTTAGACATTTCTTTGTTCCGTAGTGTCCCCAAACTGTGTGAGTGTGTGCAACGAGATTGTGTACAGAATCTTGTGGTATGCAAACGCACCAGTTAGTAGCATTTGTGTGTCTTTTGTAGAAAAGTATGTTGTTGTGTAACATGTATCTGTCTTGTAAAGTGTCATTGTGTTGTTGTACTATGATTTGTTTTATTTTGTACCAGTGTGGATCTGAATCTTGTAGTGTTGCCATGTTCTTGCATAGGTCTATGTAGTATTGCGTAAACTGTTTGTCTTGCATGAGTAGTATTCTGTAATCGTGTGTGTTCTCAAAGTCTGTATTGTTATGGTGTAATCCTTGCGGTAGTCTTGAAAGTGTGTCAGCTATTATGTTGTCTTTTCCCTTGATGTGCTTGATTTCAAAAGAGTAATTCTGTAATGCAAGTGCCCATCGTGTAAGTCTAGGATGAATGAGTTTACATGACAAAAGGAAGGTAAGTGCTTGATGGTCAGTGTATATAATGGTGTGTCTTCCATACAGATAATAATTAAACTTTTTAAATGCCCATATAATAGATAATGTTTCCAATTCTGTGGTAGAGTAAGATCTTTCACATTCCGTTAAAGTACGACTGGCCAAACCAATAATCTTAATATGTTCTGAAGTTTCTGTATTAACAAGTTGAAATAAACAACATCCCAAACCAATGTTTGATGCATCACAAGCAATACAAAAGTTCAAATTGAAGTCTGGATGTTCCAGCATGTTAAAATTTACTAAGGCTTCTTTGATTTTAGTAAAGTCATTTTCACAGTCTTGGTTCCAAATCCATACCTGGTTCTTCTTTAATAAGTTTAGTAAGTATCTGCTATTGAGTAACTGTTTAGGTATGAATCGTCTGAAAAACGAGCATAGACCGAGAAATGATTTTAACTGTTTCTTATTAGTGGGACTGGGGAAATGTCTGATAGCATCTAATTTTGACGGGTCAGGTTTAATGCCTTGTGTGTTGATGATGTGTCCTAGGTATTTGATCTCACAACAAGCAAATCTAGATTTACAAATATTGGCATTGATACCAGCTTGTGTGAATCTGCATAGTAAAGTGTTCAGGGTATCAGTGTGATCCTTCCAGGTTTTTGAGGCAATCAGTATGTCATCTACATAGTGTGTAACAGTTTCTAGTAAATCATCACCGAGTACAGAGTTTAGTGCAGTAATGAATACTCCTGAGCTTACATTTAGGCCAAATGGTAATACACAAAATTGATAAGTTCTGCCACCAAACATAAAGGCTGTATATTTTCTGGATTCTTTGCTTATTGGCACCTGCCAAAACGAATTTTTAAGGTCTATTGTAGAGAAATATTTTGCATCCAAGAACTTCTGAAGTTGTTCGTCAAGATTTTCTGGTTGTGTCCTCACAGGTAAGATAATTTGGTTGATAGCTCTTGCATCTAATACTAACCTGATACTTCCATTGTGTCTTTTCACTACATGCAAAGGGCTACAATATGGAGATGTTGATGGTTCTATAATATTCCATGTAATCATTTTCTTTAGTTCTTCCCAAACTGCAGGTCGCAGAGCTAGAGGTACATTGTATGACTTGTGGTAATAGATTTGGTGAGGCTTGACTTCAATCGTATACATATATGTGTTGATCCTACCTGGCTTACTAGTGAAAACATCCTTATTCTTAAGTAAAATATGTTTAAGCTGGGATCTCTCCTCTACATTAATAGCATCACATTCTGATAACTTAGAATTAATTTGTGTAAGTACATCATTCACTCCCTCACCGTGTGATACAGGTTGTTGTGTGGAATCTATGTCAGTCTCACGTATAATCTGTATCTTGTAGCCAGAACAGTGCTTGTTATGGTCTACTAGTCGAGTGTCCAAGTTCAAAACTATGTCTCTGCCTTCATACTTAAAATAACAAATGCCTTTGGAGAAGTCTATAGTACAGTCCTTCTCGCAAAGAAAATCAATACCCAATATACAATTGGCAGCAAGGTTTTGGACAACTAGGAAAGGCCATTGTACGATTCCATTTCCCATATTAACAGTCACAAATACCTGCTTATTAACTCTACTTGACTTATTACCTAATGCAGTTAATATTAAACAGTTCTGAACTGGGAACTCTGGTATCTTAGAAGTTTTCTTCATCATAGTATAAAAATTGTGAGAAATCACACTGACAGCAGCTCCTGTATCAATAATTATGTTAGTAGGTATACCTCCTACAATGCCCGAGGTGGAAGACAGTACAAATCTTTTCTTTACATTGTGACATTGTGTGTTGTCGTTTATCAGATCATCAGCTAAGTTTCCACTTTCATTATATCTTAAGAATAGTGTAGGCAACTCTTGTTGTGTAAATGTTAATTTTTCTTGATTCACAGTTTCACTAGCAAGTGTGTATTCAAACATAGTTTCTAAATTGAAGTTGCCCCCCAAATGTTCCTCAGTCACGACCTGGGGCTCAGTAATGACTGGTTCTAGTTTACCTGGTTTGTCTGGTCATTGGTAAGTGTAGTTGTAGTTTCATTAGCTACCTCAATAATATTTACATTTGGATATTGTCTTTGCCAATCACCTGTCTGTTTTCGGTTGGCTGAAGTCACTTGTTGGTTTGTGTTGCTTGTTTGCACAAAATTCCCTTGTGGCATCTGAACATGATTTTGTGGTGGCGGTTGCGGTGTTTGCCACTGTCTCACATAATACTGGTTGTCGTTCTGATTAAAGTGCGGTGTAAGTGTTCCATTTCTTGTGTAATCTGTGTTGTTGTTTCTTTGCCAGTGTTTCTGTTTTGCTTTGTGTGCGTTGTTGTTTCCACTATTCCTTCTTGAATTAAAATTGTTGTTTCTTCGTTCTTTGTACGGGTTATCTCCCTGCGTATGGTCGTAGTTGTTTGTATGCAGCTCTGAGTTTTGGTGATTGTTTTGCATGTTTACTGTGTGTTGTGAATTTTGCTGTGTGTTTGGTAATGTAGCAATGTAGACATGTTGATTCCTACTGCGTGAGTTGTGTGTTGGTTCTAGTTCTTCATATAGTAAATCAACAGCATCTACCTTTTCCAAAAAATATTCAGGATCGTCGTCCGGTAAGTACAGTAATTTCTCTTTAATATTAAAAGGAAGTCTTGCTTTCAGTGATCGGATCACATCTTTTGGTTTCACTGGTTCATTAAGGAAGTGTGTCATGTTTAGGTACTTCTCGAAATATCTGCGCAGGTTGCCGTTTTTAGAATTGAAGTGTTCGGGTTCAGTGACTTGTTTGCGGATGCGTTCCTGCACAGTGGGTGACCAAAACTTATTCAAGAAGGCGCGTTCAGACTGCTCGTATGTTACACATCTGTCGCTTTCATGGTAAGCCCAGACAGCAGCGTCCCCTTGAATGTAATCCACAACGTACGCAATGCGTTTGTGGTCGCTCCACGAACGTGGGAATGCGTTCCTAAAAGCTTTTAAGAAGATGACAGGGTGTACAGTGTTTTTGCCTGGTATAAAAGGTTGGAATTTACGGTGCTTGAATAGACTTTCTTCTTCTTTGTTACGTGTTCGTCTGTTTCTTTCCGTGTAATCATTGAATTCTTCCCTGTGTGTACATGGTTCATCATCAGAATAATTGTATTGTATTTCAGGTGATGGGTATCTGTTGCTATGCGTGTCAGTGCATTGTGTATTTGAGTGTTGAAATTCGTGTGTGTACATGTGTTCATTTCCGAATCGAGATTTTCTTCTGTGTGTGTAAAAATGTGTAGTGGGTGTACTCTTCTGTTGTGCTTGGCATTGAGTTGTTTTTGTTTGCATATCGTCATCGATTACTTGTCTATTGTTGTTCATGTATTCCACTACAGAATCGTGCACAATATGTGGCAATTTGTTTTGTATACATTCTTCAAAAATTTCGTCTTTGTGTGCCGTCCATTCTTTAAATTGTGAATTAATGCGAGACAAGTGGGTTTCAGCCTCTATCTGTATTGTTGTGTGAATCTGTTTGTGAATGTCAGCTACGTTTGTTTCTATTGTATTCACCTTTAAATTAATTCCGTCACATGCTTGCGTGTTTGATTCTAGTTTGCAATTAATAGTTTCACAGGTTTTTGTCAAGTCATGGATGTGATTGGCATTGTCGCTTTGTCGTAATTCTAAATTTTCGAATTTTTCCGTAAGATCGTCGACCTGTTTGGAAAGACGTGTATTAATTTCATCTACCTTTTGAGTCAGTGTGGCGAAGTCTGATTTTATGTCATTTCGGAAGGCTGCATTGTCTGTCATTAATTGTGAGAATTTTTCGTCATTATCTTGCTTAATATTGGATATGCCTTCCAAAATTGAATTCAGTATAGCGCCAAAATTTTGATTGCAAAATGAGCTTGCCCCGCCGCGTCATTAGACGTGACGTGGTCTCTCAGGTTTGGTTCTGAATTGCTCCTCTCGGCGTTTGTTTGTGTCTGTAGCGGATTATTTTGATGTGTTTGCGTGCCTGTATTAATTTCTGTGTCTGAATGTGTCTGTGTATCCACGTTTGCATTACTTGATTGTTGTTCCATTGTGTACTGGTGTCGAGTTTTTACCATATCGTGAATAAATTGTGTGCAAGAAAAGTATTGTTTAAACGCGTAGTGTGAAAATGTACTGCCTAGGTGTGTGTTTAAATGACTGAGAATGATTGAGAGATGACTTTAAGGATCTAAAGTAGCACACGTGTTAATGGTGACTAGCCATGTTTGCTTGAATCTTGTACAATGTCGGCCATATTGTGCAATGTAACTTGCGTATTGTTGGATCGGAATGTAATCGTCTGAATAATGAGATTTCGCGGAATTTGGAAAAAATTACTGAATGGAAACTGAATACTGAATTTAATGCTAAGAAAAATAATTTTGAATGAAAAATGTGCTTGGAATCAATTGTGGATGCGCGAGTGCTGCGTCTTACCATGCATATCGTCTTGATGCGAAGATTGCATTTCCAGTCCAAATTGTCTCCAGATTTTATTCGTTTTCTTCAATATTCTCGTCACCGGTCAGGATGTACATGAAAAAGAACAATTAGTTGTAGTACAGATACAATAATGAGTCCTGGCACATAGTCGCCAGTGTAACAAATAAAAAATATAAAATAAAATAATAATAAAATATAATAATAATAATTTGTAATAATAATGATTGTTTGTTTGGATAAGTAATTGAAGGATTAAAATTTTACGCCGTGAATTTATCGAGCTTCGCACGTCCGAAGATGTACGGAACGTAGCCAGGGCTCATTATGTATTTTTTTTTGTAGACAGAGTCTGATATCTGACCTCAGCTTCAATCATGAAGATGGAGTGACTAAAACTACTAAAACAAAGCAAAGCATAAGATTAAATAAACATATATTCATTTCAACACACATTACGATATAAATTACACTTACGTAAAATTCTAGATAAATAATGGCAGATCATTCACAAATGAGAGCGACTTATTAATTCTGCGCCTCTTTTCTGCTAATAAATATCAATATGGCTAACTGTGGAGCCGCACAAAATATTAAATCCTTCTAGGACAACGAATGACATGAGAGTGTTGATGCCTACTCGCTGTGACAAGAGAGCGGTGTTAATTGCTTTATTTTGCATTCTCTTGTCTTAAAAAATCGATACATATAATCTAAGTTAACTAACTTAAATATTATCTGTGCTCTAGTGCAAATGGTTCCTTAAAGTACAAGAGGACTGACTCATCTTACTGACTATGTTTTGAACCATTCCTGTGACACTACTTATAGATTCCGATGCTTAACTTCAGGTTTACTGTATCCCTTGGACCTTCTTATTGACGATGAAACACAGAAATTGCATCGGAAATAGATAGAAAAGGCACAATGCCGACTTAAGTACAAGAAGACTGACTCTTCCTACTGTCTATGCTTTGAACCATTCCTGTGACACTAGTAGCCCTCTAACCTTCTTATTGACGATGAAACACAGAAATTGCATCGGAATTAAATACAAAAGGCACAATGCCGTCTTAAGTACAAGAAGACTGACTCTTCCTACTGTCTATGTTTTGAACCATTTCTGTGACACTAGTTATAGAGTCCGATGCTTCACTTCAGGCATTCTGTATCCCTTGGGCCTTATTATTGACGATGAATCACAGAAATTGCATCGGAATTAAATACAAAAGGCACAATGCAGACTTAAGTACAAGAAGACTGACTCTTCTTACTGTCTATGTTTTGAACCACTCCTGTGACACTAGTTATAGATTCCGATGCTTCACTTCAGGTTTACTGTATCCCTCTGACCTTCTTATTGACGATGAAACACAGAAATTGCATCGGAATTAAATACAAAAGGCACAATGCCGAATTAAGTACAAGAAGACTGACTCTTCTTACTGTCTATCTTTGAACCATTCCTGTGACACCAGTTGTAGACTCCGATGCTTCACTCCAGGTTTACTGTATCCCTTATACCTTCTTATTGACGATGAAACACAGAAATTGCATCGGAATAAATACAAAAGGCACAATGCCGACTTAAGTAAAAGAAGTCTGACTCTTCTTACTGTCTATGTTTTGAACCATTCCTGTGACACTAGTTATAGATTCCGATGCTTCACTTGACGTTTACTGTATCCCTTGGACCTTCTTATTGACGATGAAACACAGAAATTGCATCGGAATTAAATACAAAAGGCACAATGGTGACTTAAGTATGAGAAGACTGACTCTTTTTACTGTCTATGTTTTGAACCATTCCTGTGACACTAGTTATAGATTCCGATGCTTCACTTGACGTTTACTGTATCCCTTGGACCTTCTTATTGCCGTTGAAACACAGAAATTGCATCGGAATTAAATAGAAAAGGCACAATGAAGACTTATGGCCAAGAAGACTGACTCTTCTCACTGACTATGTTTTGAACCATTCCTGTGACACTAGTTATATATTCCGATGCTTCACTTCAGGTTTACTGTATCCCTTGGACCTTCTTATTGACGATGAAACACAGAAATTGCATCGGAATAAATACAAAAGGCACAATGCCGACTTAA
This sequence comes from Schistocerca piceifrons, assembly GCF_021461385.2. NCBI lineage: Eukaryota > Metazoa > Arthropoda > Insecta > Orthoptera > Acrididae > Schistocerca > Schistocerca piceifrons. Next base: position 420,249 of record NW_025728702.1, read on the forward strand.
GTAAAAGAAGTCTGACTCTTCTTACTGTCTATGTTTTGAACCATTCCTGTGACACTAGTTATAGATTCCGATGCTTCACTTGACGTTTACTGTATCCCTCTGACCTTCTTATTGACGATGATACACAGAAATTGCATCGGAATTAAATACAAAAGGCACAATGCCGACTTAAGTACAAGAAGACTGACTCTTCTTACTGTCTATGTTTGAACCATTCCATTGACACTTGTTATAGATTCCGATGCTTCACTCCAGGTTTACTGTATAACTTGGACCTTCTCATTGACGATGAAACACAGAAATTGCATCGGAATTAAATAGAAAAGGCACAATGAAGACTTATGGCCAAGAAGACTGACTCTTCTCACTGACTATGTTTTGAACCATTCCTGTGACACTAGTTATATATTCCGATGCTTCACTTCAGGTTTACTGTATCCCTTGGACCTTCTTATTGACGATGAACACTGAAATTGCATCGGAATTGAATACAAAAGGCAAAATGCTGACTTTAGTACACGAAGACTGACTCTTCTTACAGTCTACGGTTTGAACCATTCCTGTGACACTAGTTATAGATCCGATGCTATACTCCAGGTTTACTGTATCCCTTGGACCTTCTTATTGACGATGAAACACAGAAATTGCATCGGAATTAAATACAAAAGGCACAATACCGACTTAAGGACAAGAAGAATGACTGTTCTTACTGACTATGTTTTGAACCATTCCTGTGACACTAGTTATAGTGTCCGATGCTTCTCTTCAGGTTTATTGTATCCCCCTGACCTTCTTATTGTCGATGAAACACAGAAATTGCATCGGAATTAAATAGAAAAGGCACTATGTCGACTTAAGTACAAGAAGACTGACTCTTCTTACTGACTATGTTTTGAACCATTCCTGTGACATGACTTATAGATTCCGATGCTTAACTTCAGGTTTACTGGATCCCTTGGGCATTCTTATTGACGAAGAAACACAGAAATTGCATCGGAATTAAATACAAAAGGCATTATGCCGACCTAAGTACAAGGAGACTGACTCTTCTTACTGTCTATGTTTGGAACCATCCCTTTGACACTAGTTATAGATTCCGATGCTTCACTCAAGGTTTACTGAATCCCTTTGTCCTTCTTATTGACGATGAACCACAGAATTTGCATCGGAATTAAATACAAAAGGCACAATGCCAACTAAAGTACAAGAAGACTGACTCTTCTACTGTCTATGTTTTCAACCATTCCTGTGACACTAGTTATAAAATCCGATGCTTCACTTCAGGTTTACTGTATCCCTTGGACCATCTTATAGACGATGAAACACAGATATTGCATCGGAATTCAAAACAAAAGGCACAATGCCGACTTAAGTACAAGAAGACTGACTCTTCGTACTGTCTATGTTTTGAACCACTCCTGTGACACTAGTTATAGATTCCGATGCTTCACTTCCGGTTTACTGTATCCCTCTGACCTTCTTATTGACGATGAAACACAGAAATTGCATCGGAATTAAATACAAAAGGCACAATGCCGAATTAAGTACAAAAAGACTGATTCTTCTTACTGTCTATTTTTGAACCATTCCTCTGACACCAGTTGTAGACTCCGATGCTTCACTCCACGTTTACTGTATCCCTTATACCTTCCTATTGACGATGAAACACAGAAATTGCATCGGAATTAAATTCAAAATGCACAATGCCGAAATAAGTACATGAAGACCGACTCTTCCTACTGACTATATTTTGAACCATTCCAGTGACACTAGTTATAGATTCCGATGCTTCACTTGACGTTTACTGTATCCCTTGGACCTTCTTATTGACGATGAAACACAGAAATTGCATCGGAATTAAATACAAAAGGCACAATGCCGACTTAAGTATGAAAAGACTGACTCTTCTTACTGTCTATGTTTTGAACCATTCCTGTGACACTGGTTATAGATTCCGATGCTTCACTCCCGGTTTACTGTATCCCTTGGACGTTCTTATTGCCGTTGAAACACAGAAATTGCATCGGTATTAAATACAAAAGGCACAATGAAGACTTAAGAACAAGAAGACTGACTCTGCTTACTGACGAGGTTTGAACCATTCCTGTGACACTAGCTATAGATTCCGATGCTTCACTTCAGGTTTACTGTATCCCTCTGACCTTCGTATTGACGATGAAAAACAGAAATTGCATCGGAATTAAATACAAAAGGCACAATGCCGACTTAAGTACAAGAAGACTGACTCTTCTTACTGTCTATGTTTGAACCATTCCATTGACACTTGTTATAGATTCCGATGCTTCACTCCAGGTTTACTGTATAACTTGGACCTTCTTATTGTCGATGAAACACAGAAATTGCATCGGAATTAAATAGAAAAGGCACAATGAAGACTTAAGGCCAAGAAGACTGACTCTTCCCACTGACTATGTTTTGAACCATTCCTGTAACACTAGTTATATATTCCGATGCTTCACTTCTGGTTTACTGTATCCCTTGGACCTTCTTATTGACGTTGAACACTGAAATTGCATCGGAATTAAATACCAAAGGCAAAATGCTGACTTTAGTACACGAAGACTGACTCTTCTTACTGTCTATGGTTTGAACCATTCCTGTGACACTAGTTATAGATCCGATGCTATACTCGAGGTTTGCTGTATCCCTTGGACCTTCTTATTGACGATGAAACACAGAAATTGCATCGGAATTAAATAGAAAAAGCACAATGTCGACTTAAGTACAAGAAGACTGACTCTTCTTACTGACTATGCTTTGAACCATTCCTGTGACACTACTTATAGATTCCGATGCTTAACTTCAGGTTTACTGTATCCCTTGGACCTTCTTATTGACGATGAATCACAGAAATTGCATCGGAATTAAATACAAAAGGCACAATGCCGAATTAAGTAATAGAAGTCTGATTCTTCTTACTGTCTATTTTTGAATCATTCCTCTGACACCAGTTGTAGACTCCGATGCTTCACTCCACGTTTACTGTATCCCTAATACCTTCTTATTGACGATGAAACACAGAAATTGCATCGGAATTAAATACAAAAGGCACAATGCCGACTTAAGTACAAGAAGACTGGCTCTTCTTACTGACTATGTTTTGAACCATTCCTGAGACAGTACTTATGGATTCCGATGCTTCACTTCAGGATTACTGTATCCCTCTGACCTTCTTATTGACGAAGAAACACAGAAATTGCATCGGAATTAAATGTTGTTGTTGTTGTGGTCTTCAGTCCTGAGACTGGTTTGATGCAGCTCTCCATGCTACTCTATCCTGTGCAGGCTTTTTCATCTCCCAGCACCTACTGCAACCTACATCCTTCTGAATCTGCTTAGTGTATTCATCTGTTGGTCTCCCTCTACGATTTTTACCCTCCACGCTGACCTCCAATACTAAATTGGTGATCCCTTGATGCCTCAGAACATTTCCTACCAACCTATCCCTTCTTCTGGTCAAGTTGTGCCACAAACTTCTCTTCTCCCCAATCCTATTCAATACTTCCTCATTAGTTATGTGATCTACCCATCTAATCTTCGGCATTCTTCTGTTGCACCACATTTCGAAAGCTTCTATTCTCTTCTTGTCCAAACTATTTACCGTCCATGTTTCACATCCATACATGGCTACAATCCATACGAATACTTTCAGAAATGACTTCCTGACACTTATATCAATACTGGATGTTAACAAATTTCTCTTCTTCAGAAACGCTTTCCATGCCATTGCCAGCCTACATTTTATACCCTCTCTACTTCGACCATCATCAGTTATTTTGCTCCCCAAATAGCAAAACTCCTTTACTACTTTAAGTGCCTCATTTCCTAATCTAATTCCCTCAGCATCACCCGACTTAATTAGACTACATTCCATTATCCTTGTTTTGCTTTTGTTGATGTTCATCTTATATCCTCCTTTCAAGACACTGTCCATTCCATTCAACTGCTCTTCCAAGTCCTTTGCTGTCTCTGACAGAATTACAATGTCATCGGCGAACCTCAAAGTTTTTATTTCATCTCCATGAATTTTAATACCTACTCCGAATTTTTCTTTTGTTTCCTTTACTGCTTGCTCAATATACACATTGAACAACATCGGGGAGAGGCTACAACCCTGTCTTACTCCCTTCCCAACCACTGCTTCCCTTTCAAGTCCCTCGACTCTTATAACTGCCATCTGGTTTCAGTACAAATTGTAAATAGCCTTCGCTCCCTGTATTTTACCCCTGCCACCTTTAGAATTTGAAAGAGAGTATTCCAGTCAACATTGTCAAAAGCTTTCTCTAAGTCTACAAATGCTAGAAATGTGGGTTTGCCTTTCCTTAATCTTTCTTCTAAGATAAGTCGTAAGGTCAGTATTGCCTCACGTGTTCCAGTGTTTCTACGGAATCCAAACTGATCTTCCCCGAGGTTGGCTTCTACTAGTTTTTCCATTCGTCTGTAAAGAATTCGTGTTAGTATTTTGCAGCTGTGACTTATTAAGCTGATAGTTCGGTAATTTTCACATCTGTCAACACCTGCTTTCTTTGGGATTGGAATTATTATATTCTTCTTGAAGTCTGAGGGTATTTCGCCTGTTTCATACATCTTGCTCACCAGATGGTAGAGTTTTGTCAGGACTGGCTCTCCCACGGCCGTCAGTAGTTCCAATGGAATATTGTCTACTCCGGGGGCCTTGTTTCGACTCAGGTCTTTCAGTGCTCTGTCAAACTCTTCACGCAGTATCATATCTCCCATTTCATCTTCATCTACATCCTCTTCCATTTCCATAATATTGTCCTCAAGTACATCGCCCTTGTATAGACCCTCTATATACTCCTTCCACCTTTCTGCTTTCCCTTCTTTGCTTAGAACTGGGTTTCCATCTGAGCTCTTGATATTCATACAAGTCGTTCTCTTATCTCCAAAGGTCTCTTTAATTTTCCTGTAGGCGGTATCTATCTTACCCCTAGTGAGATAGGCCTCTACATCCTTGCATTTGTCCTCTAGCCATCCCTGCTTAGCCATTTTGCACTTCCTGTCGATCTCATTTTTGAGACGTTTGTATTCCTTTTTGCCTGTTTCACTTACTGCATTTTTATATTTTCTCCTTTCATCAATTGAATTCAATATTTCTTCTGTTACCCAAGGATTTCTACTAGCCCTCGTCTTTTTACCTACTTGATCCTCTACTGCCTTCACTACTTCATCCCTCAAAGCTACCCATTCTTCTTCTACTGTATTTCTTTCCCCCATTCCTGTCAATTGCTCCCTTATGCTCTCCCTGAATCTCTGTACAACCTCTGGTTCTTTTATTTTAGCCAGGTCCCATTTCCTTAAATTCCCACCTTTTTGCAGTTTCTTCAGTTTTAATCTACAGGTCATTACCAATAGATTGTGGTCAGAGTCCACATCTGCCCCTGGAAATGTCTTACAATTTAAAACCTGGTTCCTAAATCTCTGTCTTACCATTATATAATCTATCTGATACCTTTCAGTATCTCCAGGGTTCTTCCATGTATACAACCTTCTTTCATGAATCTTAAACCAAGTGTTAGTTATGATTATGTTGTGCTCTGTGCAAAATTCGACCAGGCGGCTTCCTCTTTCATTTCTGTCCCCCAATCCATATTCACCTACTATGTTTCCTTCTCTCCCTTTTCCTACACTCGAATTCCAGTCACCCATGACTATTAAATTTTCGTCTCCCTTCACAATCTGAATAATTTCTTTTATTTCATCATACATTTCTTCAATTTCTTCGTCATCCGCAGAGCAAGTCGGCATATAAACTTATACTACTGTAGTAGGTGTGGGCTTCGTATCTATCTTGGCCACAATAATGCGTTCACTATGCTGTTTGTAGAAGCTTACCCGCATTCCTATTTTCCTATTCATTATTAAACCTACTCCTGCATTACCCCTATTTGATTTTGTGTTTATAACCCAGTAGTCACCTGACCAGAAGTCTTGTTCCTCCTGCCACCGAACTTCACTAATTCCCACTATATCCAACTTCAACCTATCCATTTCCCTTTTTAAATTTTCTCTCGGAATTAAATACAAAAGGCATAATGCCGACCTAAGTACAAGAAGACTGACTCTTCTTACTGTCTATGTTTGGAACCATCCCTTTGACACTAGTTATAGATCCCGATGCTTCACTCAAGGTTTACTGTATCCCTTGGTCCTTCTTATTGACGATGAACCACAGAATTTGCATCGGAATTAAATACAAAAGGCACAATGCCAACTTAAGTACAAGAAGACTGACTCTTCTACTGTCTATGTTTTGAACCACTCCTGTGACCCTAGTTATAAATTCCGATGCTTCACTTCAGGTTTACTGTATCCATTGGACCTTCTTATTGACGATGAAACACAGAAATTGCATCGGAATTAAATACAAAAGTCACAATGCCGACTAATGTACAAGAAGACTGACTCTTCTTACAGTCTATGATTTGAACCATTCCTGTGACACTAGTTATAGATTCCGGTGCTTCACTCCAGGTTTACTGTATCCCTTGGACCATCTTATTGACGATGAAACACAGAAATTGCATCGGAATTAAATTCAAAAGGCACAATGCCGAAATAAGTACATGAAGACCGACTCTTCCTACTGACTATATTTTGAACCAATCCTGTGACACTAGTTATAGATTCCGATGCTTCACTGGACGTTAACTGTGTCCCTTGGACCTTCTTATTGACGATGAAACACAGAAATTGCATCGGAATTAAATACAAAAGGCACAATGCCGACTTAAGTATGAGAAGACTGACTCTTCTTACTGTCCATGTTTTTAACCATTCCTGTGACACTGGTTATAGATCCCGATGCTTCACTCCAGGTTTACTGTATCCCTTGGACCTTCTTATTGCCGTTGAAACACAGAAATTGCATCGGTATTAAATACAAAAGGCACAATGAAGACTTAAGGACAAGAAGACTGACTCTCCTCACTGACGAGGTTTGAACCATTCCTGTGACACTAGCTATAGATTCCGATGCTTCACTTCAGGTTTATTGTATCCATCTGACCTTCTTATTGACAATGAAACACAGAAATTACATCGGAATTAATTACAAAAGGCACAATGCCGACTTAAGTACAAGAAGACTGACTCTTCTTACTGTCTATGTTTTGAACCATTCCATTGACACTTGTTATAGATTCCGATGCTTCACGCCAGGTTTACTGTATAACTTGGACTTTCTTATTGACGATGAAACACAGAAATTACATCGGGATTAAATAGAAAAGGCACAATGAAGACTTAAGGACAAGAAGACTGACCCTTCTCACTGACTATGTTTTGAACCAATCCTGTGACACTAGTTATATATTCCGATGCTTCACTTCAGGTTTACTGTATCCCTGGGACCTTCTTATTGACGATGAACACTGAAATTGTATCGGAATTAAATACAAAAGGCAAAATGCTGACCTAAGTACACGAAGACTGACTCTTCTTACTGTCTACCGTTTGAACCATTCCTGTGACACTAGTTATAGATCGTATGCTATACTCCAGGTTTACTGTATCCCTTGGACCTTCTTATTGACGATGAAACACAGAAATTGCATCGGAATTAAATACAAAAGGCACAATGCCGACTTAAGGACAAGAAAAATGACTGTTCTTACTGACTATGTTTTGAACCATTCCTGTGACACTAGTTATAGATTCCAATGCTTCACTTCAGGTTTACTGTATCCCTTGGACCTTCTTATTGACGATGAAACACAGAAATTGCATCGGAATTAAATAGAAAAGGCACAATGCCGACTTAAGTACAAGAAGACTGACTCTTCTTACTGACTATGTTTTGAACCATTCCTGTGACACTACTTATAGATTCCGATGGTTAACTTCAGGTTTACTGTATCCCTTGGACATTCTCATTGACGATGAAACACAGAAATTGCATCGGAATTAAATACAAAAGGCACAATGCCGTCTTAAGTACAAGAAGACTGACTCTTCCTACTGTCTATGTTTTGAACCATTTCTGTGACACTAGTTATAGAGTCCGATGCTTCACTTCAGGTTTACTGTATCCCTTGGGCCTTCTTACTGACGATGAATCACAGAAATTGCATCGGAATTAAATACAAAAGGCACAATGCCGACTTAAGTACAAGAAGACTGACTCTTCTTACTGTCTATATTTTGAACCATTCCAGTGACACTAGTTATAGATTCCGATGCTTCACTTCAGGTTTACTGTATCCCTTGGATCTTCTTATTGACGATGAAACAAAGAAATTGCATCGGAATTAAATACAAAAGGCACAATGCCGACTTAAGTACAAGACGTCTGACTCTTGCTACTGTCTATGTTTTGAACCACTCCTGTGACACTAGTTATAGATTCCGATGGTTCACTTCAGGTTTACTGTATCCCTCTGACCTTCTTATTGACGATGAAACACAGAAATTGCATCGGAATTAAATACAAAAGGCACAATGCCGAATTAAGTACAAGAAGACTGACTCTTCTTACTGTCTATTTTTGAATCATTCCTCGGATACCAGTTGTAGACTCCGATGCTTCACTCCAGGTATACTGTATCTCTTATATCTTATTATTGACGATGAAACACAGAAATTGCATCGGAATTAAATTCAAAATGCACAATGCCGAAATAAGTACATGAAGACCGACTCTTCCTACTGACTATATTTTGAACCATTCCAGTGACACTAGTTATAGATTCCGATGCTTCACTTGACGTTTACTGTATCCCTTGGACCTTCTTATTGACGATGAAACACAGAAATTGCATCGGAATTAAATACAAAAGGCACAATGCCGACTTAAGTATGAAAAGACTGACTCTTCTTACTGTCTATGTTTTGAACCATTCCTGTGACACTGGTTATAGATTCCGATGCTTCACTCCCGGTTTACTGTATCCCTTGGACGTTCTTATTGCCGTTGAAACACAGAAATTGCATCGGTATTAAATACAAAGGGCACAATGAAGACTTAAGAACAAGAAGACTGACTCTGCTTACTGACGAGGTTTGAACCATTCCTGTGACACTAGCTATAGATTCCGATGCTTCACTTCAGGTTTACTGTATCCCTCTGACCTTCGTATTGACGATGAAAAACAGAAATTGCATCGGAATTAAATACAAAAGGCACAATGCCGACTTAAGTACAAGAAGACTGACTCTTCTTACTGTCTATGTTTGAACCATTCCATTGACACTTGTTATAGATTCCGATGCTTCACTCCAGGTTTACTGTATAACTTGGACCTTCTTATTGTCGATGAAACACAGAAATTGCATCGGAATTAAATAGAAAAGGCACAATGAAGACTTAAGGCCAAGAAGACTGACTCTTCCCACTGACTATGTTTTGAACCATTCCTGTGACACTACTTATAGATTCCGATGGTTAACTTCAGGTTTACTGTATCCCTTGGACATTCTCATTGACGATGAAACACAGAAATTGCATCGGAATTAAATACAAAGGGCACAATGCCGTCTTAAGTACAAGAAGACTGACTCTTCCTACTGTCTATGTTTTGAACCATTTCTGTGACACTAGTTATAGAGTCCGATGCTTCACTTCAGGTTTACTGTATCCCTTGGACCTTCTTATTGACGATGAATCACAGAAATTGCATCGGAATTAAATACAAAAGGCACAATGCCGAATTAAGTAATAGAAGACTGATTCTTCTTACTGTCTATTTTTGAATCATTCCTCTGACACCAGTTGTAGACTCCGATGCTTCACTCCACGTTTACTGTATCCCTAATACCTTCTTATTGACGATGAAACACAGAAATTGCATCGGAATTAAATACAAAAGGCACAATGCCGACTTAAGTACAAGAAGACTGGCTCTTCTTACTGACTATGTTTTGAACCATTCCTGAGACAGTACTTATGGATTCCGATGCTTCACTTCAGGATTACTGTATCCCTCTGACCTTCTTATTGACGAAGAAACACAGAAATTGCATCGGAATTAAATGTTGTTGTTGTTGTGGTCTTCAGTCCTGAGACTGGTTTGATGCAGCTCTCCATGCTACTCTATCCTGTGCAGGCTTTTTCATCTCCCAGCACCTACTGCAACCTACATCCTTCTGAATCTGCTTAGTGTATTCATCTGTTGGTCTCCCTCTACGATTTTTACCCTCCACGCTGACCTCCAATACTAAATTGGTGATCCCTTGATGCCTCAGAACATTTCCTACCAACCTATCCCTTCTTCTGGTCAAGTTGTGCCACAAACTTCTCTTCTCCCCAATCCTATTCAATACTTCCTCATTAGTTATGTGATCTACCCATCTAATCTTCAGCATTCTTCTGTTGCACCACATTTCGAAAGCTTCTATTCTCTTCTTGTCCAAACTATTTACCGTCCATGTTTCACATCCATACATGGCTACAATCCATACGAATACTTTCAGAAATGACTTCCTGACACTTATATCAATACTGGATGTTAACAAATTTCTCTTCTTCAGAAACGCTTTCCATGTCATTGCCAGCCTACATTTTATATCCTCTCTACTTCGACCATCATCAGTTATTTTGCTCCCCAAATAGCAAAACTCCTTTACTACTTTAAGTGCCTCATTTCCTAATCTAATTCCCTCAGCATCACCCGACTTAATTAGACTACATTCCATTATCCTTGTTTTGCTTTTGTTGATGTTCATCTTATATCCTCCTTTCAAGACACTGTCCATTCCATTCAACTGCTCTTCCAAGTCCTTTGCTGTCTCTGACAGAATTACAATGTCATCGGCGAACCTCAAAGTTTTTATTTCATCTCCATGAATTTTAATACCTACTCCGAATTTTTCTTTTGTTTCCTTTACTGCTTGCTCAATATACAGATTGAACAACATCGGGGAGAGGCTACAACCCTGTCTTACTCCCTTCCCAACCACTGCTTCCCTTTCAAGTCCCTCGACTCTTATAACTGCCATCTGGTTTCAGTACAAATTGTAAATAGCCTTCGCTCCCTGTATTTTACCCCTGCCACCTTTAGAATTTGAAAGAGAGTATTCCAGTCAACATTGTCAAAAGCTTTCTCTAAGTCTACAAATGCTAGAAATGTGGGTTTGCCTTTCCTTAATCTTTCTTCTAAGATAAGTCGTAAGGTCAGTATTGCCTCACGTGTTCCAGTGTTTCTACGGAATCCAAACTGATCTTCCCCGAGGTTGGCTTCTACTAGTTTTTCCATTCGTCTGTAAAGAATTCGTGTTAGTATTTTGCAGCTGTGACTTATTAAGCTGATAGTTCGGTAATTTTCACATCTGTCAACACCTGCTTTCTTTGGGATTGGAATTATTATATTCTTCTTGAAGTCTGAGGGTATTTCGCCTGTTTCATACATCTTGCTCACCAGATGGTAGAGTTTTGTCAGGACTGGCTCTCCCACGGCCGTCAGTAGTTCCAATGGAATATTGTCTACTCCGGGGGCCTTGTTTCGACTCAGGTCTTTCAGTGCTCTGTCAAACTCTTCACGCAGTATCATATCTCCCATTTCATCTTCATCTACATCCTCTTCCATTTCCATAATATTGTCCTCAAGTACATCGCCCTTGTATAGACCCTCTATATACTCCTTCCACCTTTCTGCTTTCCCTTCTTTGCTTAGAACTGGGTTTCCATCTGAGCTCTTGATATTCATACAAGTCGTTCTCTTATCTCCAAAGGTCTCTTTAATTTTCCTGTAGGCGGTATCTATCTTACCCCTAGTGAGATAGGCCTCTACATCCTTGCATTTGTCCTCTAGCCATCCCTGCTTAGCCATTTTGCACTTCCTGTCGATCTCATTTTTGAGACGTTTGTATTCCTTTTTGCCTGTTTCACTTACTGCATTTTTATATTTTCTCCTTTCATCAATTGAATTCAATATTTCTTCTGTTACCCAAGGATTTCTACTAGCCCTCGTCTTTTTACCTACTTGATCCTCTACTGCCTTCACTACTTCATCCCTCAAAGCTACCCATTCTTCTTCTACTGTATTTCTTTCCCCCATTCCTGTCAATTGCTCCCTTATGCTCTCCCTGAATCTCTGTACAACCTCTGGTTCTTTTAGTTTATCCAGGTCCCATTTCCTTAAATTCCCACCTTTTTGCAGTTTCTTCAGTTTTAATCTACAGGTCATTACCAATAGATTGTGGTCAGAGTCCACATCTGCCCCTGGAAATGTCTTACAATTTAAAACCTGGTTCCTAAATCTCTGTCTTACCATTATATAATCTATCTGATACCTTTCAGTATCTCCAGGGTTCTTCCATGTATACAACCTTCTTTCATGATTCTTAAACCAAGTGTTAGTTATGATTATGTTGTGCTCTGTGCAAAATTCGACCAGGCGGCTTCCTCTTTCATTTCTGTCCCCCAATCCATATTCACCTACTATGTTTCCTTCTCTCCCTTTTCCTACACTCGAATTCCAGTCACCCATGACTATTAAATTTTCGTCTCCCTTCACAATCTGAATAATTTCTTTTATTTCATCATACATTTCTTCAATTTCTTCGTCATCCGCAGAGCAAGTCGGCATATAAACTTGTACTACTGTAGTAGGTGTGGGCTTCGTATCTATCTTGGCCACAATAATGCGTTCACTATGCTGTTTGTAGTAGCTTACCCGCATTCCTATTTTCCTATTCATTATTAAACCTACTCCTGCATTACCCCTATTTGATTTTGTGTTTATAACCCAGTAGTCACTTGACCAGAAGTCTTGTTCCTCCTGCCACCGAACTTCACTAATTCCCACTATATCCAACTTCAACCTATCCATTTCCCTTTTTAAATTTTCTCTCGGAATTAAATACAAAAGGCATAATGCCGACCTAAGTACAAGAAGACTGACTCTTCTTACTGTCTATGTTTGGAACCATCCCTTTGACACTAGTTATAGATCCCGATGCTTCACTCAAGGTTTACTGTATCCCTTGGTCCTTCTTATTGACGATGAACCACAGAATTTGCATCGGAATTAAATACAAAAGGCACAATGCCAACTTAAGTACAAGAAGACTGACTCTTCTACTGTCTATGTTTTGAACCACTCCTGTGACCCTAGTTATAAATTCCGATGCTTCACTTCAGGTTTACTGTATCCATTGGACCTTCTTATTGACGATGAAACACAGAAATTGCATCGGAATTAAATACAAAAGTCACAATGCCGACTAATGTACAAGAAGACTGACTCTTCTTACAGTCTATGATTTGAACCATTCCTGTGACACTAGTTATAGATTCCGGTGCTTCACTCCAGGTTTACTGTATCCCTTGGACCATCTTATTGACGATGAAACACAGAAATTGCATCGGAATTAAATTCAAAAGGCACAATGCCGAAATAAGTACATGAAGACCGACTCTTCCTACTGACTATTTTTTGAACCAATCCTGTGACACTAGTTATAGATTCCGATGCTTCACTTGACGTTAACTGTGTCCCTTGGACCTTCTTATTGACGATGAAACACAGAAATTGCATCGGAATTAAATACAAAAGGCACAATGCCGACTTAAGTATGAGAAGACTGACTCTTCTTACTGTCCATGTTTTTAACCATTCCTGTGACACTGGTTATAGATCCCGATGCTTCACTCCAGGTTTACTGTATCCCTTGGACCTTCTTATTGCCGTTGAAACACAGAAATTGCATCGGTATTAAATACAAAAGGCACAATGAAGACTTAAGGACAAGAAGACAGACTCTCCTCACTGACGAGGTTTGAACCATTCCTGTGACACTAGCTATAGATTCCGATGCTTCACTTCAGGTTTACTGTATCCATCTGACCTTCTTATTGACAATGAAACACAGAAATTACATCGGAATTAAATACAAAAGGCACAATGCCGACTTAAGTACAAGAAGACTGAGTCTTCTTACTGTCTATGTTTTGAACCATTCCATTGACACTTGTTATAGATTCCGATGCTTCACGCCAGGTTTACTGTATAACTTGGACTTTCTTATTGACGATGAAACACAGAAATTACATCGGGATTAAATAGAAAAGGCACAATGAAGACTTAAGGACAAGAAGACTGACCCTTCTCACTGACTATGTTTTGAACCAATCCTGTGACACTAGTTATATATTCCGATGCTTCACTTCAGGTTTACTGTATCCCTGGGACCTTCTTATTGACGATGAACACTGAAATTGTATCGGAATTAAATACAAAAGGCAAAATGCTGACCTAAGTACACGAAGACTGACTCTTCTTACTGTCTACCGTTTGAACCATTCCTGTGACACTAGTTATAGATCGTATGCTATACTCCAGGTTTACTGTATCCCTTGGACCTTCTTATTGACGATGAAACACAGAAATTGCATCGGAATTAAATACAAAAGGCACAATGCCGACTTAAGGACAAGAAGAATGACTGTTCTTACTGACTATGTTTTGAACCATTCCTGTGACACTAGTTATAGATTCCAATGCTTCACTTCAGGTTTACTGTATCCCTTGGACCTTCTTACTGACGATGAAACACAGAAATTGCATCGGAATTAAATAGAAAAGGCACAATGCCGACTTAAGTACAAGAAGACTGACTCTTCTTACTGACTATGTTTTGAACCATTCCTGTGACACTACTTATAGATTCCGATGGTTAACTTCAGGTTTACTGTATCCCTTGGACATTCTCATTGACGATGAAACACAGAAATTGCATCGGAATTAAATACAAAAGGCACAATGCCGTCTTAAGTACAAGAAGACTGACTCTTCCTACTGTCTATGTTTTGAACCATTTCTGTGACACTAGTTATAGAGTCCGATGCTTCACTTCAGGTTTACTGTATCCCTTGGGCCTTCTTACTGACGATGAATCACAGAAATTGCATCGGAATTAAATACAAAAGGCACAATGCCGACTTAAGTACAAGAAGACTGACTCTTCTTACTGTCTATATTTTGAACCATTCCAGTGACACTAGTTATAGATTCCGATGCTTCACTTCAGGTTTACTGTATCCCTTGGATCTTCTTATTGACGATGAAACAAAGAAATTGCATCGGAATTAAATACAAAAGGCACAATGCCGACTTAAGTACAAGACGTCTGACTCTTGCTACTGTCTATGTTTTGAACCACTCCTGTGACACTAGTTATAGATTCCGATGGTTCACTTCAGGTTTACTGTATCCCTCTGACCTTCTTATTGACGATGAAACACAGAAATTGCATCGGAATTAAATACAAAAGGCACAATGCCGAATTAAGTACAAGAAGACTGACTCTTCTTACTGTCTATTTTTGAATCATTCCTCGGATACCAGTTGTAGACTCCGATGCTTCACTCCAGGTTTACTGTATCTCTTATACCTTCTTATTGACGATGAAACACAGAAATTGCATCGGAATTAAATTCAAAATGCACAATGCCGAAATAAGTACATGAAGACCGACTCTTCCTACTGACTATATTTTGAACCATTCCAGTGACACTAGTTATAGATTCCGATGCTTCACTTGACGTTTACTGTATCCCTTGGACGTTCTTATTGACGATGAAACACAGAAATTGCATCGGAATTAAATACAAAAGGCACAATGCCGACTTAAGTATGAAAAGACTGACTCTTCTTACTGTCTATGTTTTGAACCATTCCTGTGACACTGGTTATAGATTCCGATGCTTCACTCCCGGTTTACTGTATCCCTTGGACGTTCTTATTGCCGTTGAAACACAGAAATTGCATCGGTATTAAATACAAAAGGCACAATGAAGACTTAAGAACAAGAAGACTGACTCTGCTTACCGACGAGGTTTGAACCATTCCTGTGACACTAGCTATAGATTCCGATGCTTCACTTCAGGTTTACTGTATCCCTCTGACCTTCGTATTGACGATGAAAAACAGAAATTGCATCGGAATTAAATACAAAAGGCACAATGCCGACTTAAGTACAAGAAGACTGACTCTTCTTACTGTCTATGTTTGAACCATTCCATTGACACTTGTTATAGATTCCGATGCTTCACTCCAGGTTTACTGTATAACTTGGACCTTCTTATTGTCGATGAAACACAGAAATTGCATCGGAATTAAATAGAAAAGGCACAATGAAGACTTAAGGATAAGAAGACTGACTCTTCCCACTGACTATGTTTTGAACCATTCCTGTAACACTAGTTATATATTCCGATGCTTCACTTCTGGTTTACTGTATCCCTTGGACCTTCTTATTGACGTTGAACACTGAAATTGCATCGGAATTAAATACCAAAGGCAAAATGCTGACTTTAGTACACGAAGACTGACTCTTCTTACTGTCTATGGTTTGAACCATTCCTGTGACACTAGTTATAGATCCGATGCTATACTCGAGGTTTGCTGTATCCCTTGGACCTTCTTATTGACGATGAAACACAGAAATTGCATTGGAATTAAATAGAAAAAGCACAATGTCGACTTAAGTACAAGAAGACTGACTCTTCTTACTGACTATGTTTTGAACCATTCCTGTGACACTACTTATAGATTCCGATGCTTAACTTCAGGTTTACTGTATCCCTTGGACCTTCTTATTGACGATGAATCACAGAAATTGCATCGGAATTAAATACAAAAGGCACAATGCCGAATTAAGTAATAGAAGACTGATTCTTCTTACTGTCTATTTTTGAATCATTCCTCTGACACCAGTTGTAGACTCCGATGCTTCACTCCACGTTTACTGTATCCCTAATACCTTCTTATTGACGATGAAACACAGAAATTGCATCGGAATTAAATACAAAAGGCACAATGCCGACTTAAGTACAAGAAGACTGGCTCTTCTTACTGACTATGTTTTGAACCATTCCTGAGACAGTACTTATGGATTCCGATGCTTCACTTCAGGATTACTGTAACCCTCTGACCTTCTTATTGACGAAGAAACACAGAAATTGCATCGGAATTAAATGTTGTTGTTGTTGTGGTCTTCAGTCCTGAGACTGGTTTGATGCAGCTCTCCATGCTACTCTATCCTGTGCAGGCTTTTTCATCTCCCAGCACCTACTGCAACCTACATCCTTCTGAATCTGCTTAGTGTATTCATCTGTTGGTCTCCCTGTACGATTTTTACCCTCCACGCTGACCTCCAATACTAAATTGGTGATCCCTTGATGCCTCAGAACATTTCCTACCAACCTATCCCTTCTTCTGGTCAAGTTGTGCCACAAACTTCTCTTCTCCCCAATCCTATTCAATACTTCCTCATTAGTTATGTGATCTACCCATCTAATCTTCAGCATTCTTCTGTTGCACCACATTTCGAAAGCTTCTATTCTCTTCTTGTCCAAACTATTTACCGTCCATGTTTCACATCCATACATGGCTACAATCCATACGAATACTTTCAGAAATGACTTCCTGACACTTATATCAATACTGGATGTTAACAAATTTCTCTTCTTCAGAAACGCTTTCCATGCCATTGCCAGCCTACATTTTATATCCTCTCTACTTCGACCATCATCAGTTATTTTGCTCCCCAAATAGCAAAACTCCTTTACTACTTTAAGTGCCTCATTTCCTAATCTAATTCCCTCAGCATCACCCGACTTAATTAGACTACATTCCATTATCCTTGTTTTGCTTTTGTTGATGTTCATCTTATATCCTCCTTTCAAGACACTGTCCATTCCATTCAACTGCTCTTCCAAGTCCTTTGCTGTCTCTGACAGAATTACAATGTCATCGGCGAACCTCAAAGTTTTTATTTCATCTCCATGAATTTTAATACCTACTCCGAATTTTTCTTTTGTTTCCTTTACTGCTTGCTCAATATACACATTGAACAACATCGGGGAGAGGCTACAACCCTGTCTTACTCCCTTCCCAACCACTGCTTCCCTTTCAAGTCCCTCGACTCTTATAACTGCCATCTGGTTTCAGTACAAATTGTAAATAGCCTTCGCTCCCTGTATTTTACCCCTGCCACCTTTAGAATTTGAAAGAGAGTATTCCAGTCAACATTGTCAAAAGCTTTCTCTAAGTCTACAAATGCTAGAAATGTGGGTTTGCCTTTCCTTAATCTTTCTTCTAAGATAAGTCGTAAGGTCAGTATTGCCTCACGTGTTCCAGTGTTTCTACGGAATCCAAACTGATCTTCCCCGAGGTTGGCTTCTACTAGTTTTTCCATTCGTCTGTAAAGAATTCGTGTTAGTATTTTGCAGCTGTGACTTATTAAGCTGATAGTTCGGTAATTTTCACATCTGTCAACACCTGCTTTCTTTGGGATTGGAATTATTATATTCTTCTTGAAGTCTGAGGGTATTTCGCCTGTTTCATACATCTTGCTCACCAGATGGTAGAGTTTTGTCAGGACTGGCTCTCCCACGGCCGTCAGTAGTTCCAATGGAATATTGTCTACTCCGGGGGCCTTGTTTCGACTCAGGTCTTTCAGTGCTCTGTCAAACTCTTCACGCAGTATCATATCTCCCATTTCATCTTCATCTACATCCTCTTCCATTTCCATAATATTGTCCTCAAGTACATCGCCCTTGTATAGACCCTCTATATACTCCTTCCACCTTTCTGCTTTCCCTTCTTTGCTTAGAACTGGGTTTCCATCTGAGCTCTTGATATTCATACAAGTCGTTCTCTTATCTCCAAAGGTCTCTTTAATTTTCCTGTAGGCGGTATCTATCTTACCCCTAGTGAGATAGGCCTCTACATCCTTGCATTTGTCCTCTAGCCATCCCTGCTTAGCCATTTTGCACTTCCTGTCGATCTCATTTTTGAGACGTTTGTATTCCTTTTTGCCTGTTTCACTTACTGCATTTTTATATTTTCTCCTTTCATCAATTGAATTCAATATTTCTTCTGTTACCCAAGGATTTCTACTAGCCCTCGTCTTTTTACCTACTTGATCCTCTACTGCCTTCACTACTTCATCCCTCAAAGCTACCCATTCTTCTTCTACTGTATTTCTTTCCCCCATTCCTGTCAATTGCTCCCTTATGCTCTCCCTGAATCTCTGTACAACCTCTGGTTCTTTTAGTTTATCCAGGTCCCATTTCCTTAAATTCCCACCTTTTTGCAGTTTCTTCAGTTTTAATCTACAGGTCATTACCAATAGATTGTGGTCAGAGTCCACATCTGCCCCTGGAAATGTCTTACAATTTAAAACCTGGTTCCTAAATCTCTGTCTTACCATTATATAATCTATCTGATACCTTTCAGTATCTCCAGGGTTCTTCCATGTATACAACCTTCTTTCATGATTCTTAAACCAAGTGTTAGTTATGATTATGTTGTGCTCTGTGCAAAATTCGACCAGGCGGCTTCCTCTTTCATTTCTGTCCCCCAATCCATATTCACCTACTATGTTTCCTTCTCTCCCTTTTCCTACACTCGAATTCCAGTCACCCATGACTATTAAATTTTCGTCTCCCTTCACAATCTGAATAATTTCTTTTATTTCATCATACATTTCTTCAATTTCTTCGTCATCCGCAGAGCAAGTCGGCATATAAACTTGTACTACTGTAGTAGGTGTGGGCTTCGTATCTATCTTGGCCACAATAATGCGTTCACTATGCTGTTTGTAGTAGCTTACCCGCATTCCTATTTTCCTATTCATTATTAAACCTACTCCTGCATTACCCCTATTTGATTTTGTGTTTATAACCCAGTAGTCACCTGACCAGAAGTCTTGTTCCTCCTGCCACCGAACTTCACTAATTCCCACTATATCCAACTTCAACCTATCCATTTCCCTTTTTAAATTTTCTCTCGGAATTAAATACAAAAGGCATAATGCCGACCTAAGTACAAGAAGACTGACTCTTCTTACTGTCTATGTTTGGAACCATCCCTTTGACACTAGTTATAGATCCCGATGCTTCACTCAAGGTTTACTGTATCCCTTGGTCCTTCTTATTGACGATGAACCACAGAATTTGCATCGGAATTAAATACAAAAGGCACAATGCCAACTTAAGTACAAGAAGACTGACTCTTCTACTGTCTATGTTTTGAACCACTCCTGTGACCCTAGTTATAAATTCCGATGCTTCACTTCAGGTTTACTGTATCCATTGGACCTTCTTATTGACGATGAAACACAGAAATTGCATCGGAATTAAATACAAAAGTCACAATGCCGACTAATGTACAAGAAGACTGACTCTTCTTACAGTCTATGATTTGAACCATTCCTGTGACACTAGTTATAGATTCCGGTGCTTCACTCCAGGTTTACTGTATCCCTTGGACCATCTTATTGACGATGAAACACAGAAATTGCATCGGAATTAAATTCAAAAGGCACAATGCCGAAATAAGTACATGAAGACCGACTCTTCCTACTGACTATATTTTGAACCAATCCTGTGACACTAGTTATAGATTCCGATGCTTCACTTGACGTTAACTGTGTCCCTTGGACCTTCTTATTGACGATGAAACACAGAAATTGCATCGGAATTAAATACAAAAGGCACAATGCCGACTTAAGTATGAGAAGACTGACTCTTCTTACTGTCCATGTTTTTAACCATTCCTGTGACACTGGTTGTAGATCCCGATGCTCCACTCCAGGTTTACTGTATCCCTTGGACCTTCTTATTGCCGTTGAAACACAGAAATTGCATCGGTATTAAATACAAAAGGCACAATGAAGACTTAAGGACAAGAAGACTGACTCTCCTCACTGACGAGGTTTGAACCATTCCTGTGACACTAGCTATAGATTCCGATGCTTCACTTCAGGTTTACTGTATCCATCTGACCTTCTTATTGACAATGAAACACAGAAATTACATCGGAATTAAATACAAAAGGCACAATGCCGACTTAAGTACAAGAAGACTGACTCTTCTTACTGTCTATGTTTTGAACCATTCCATTGACACTTGTTATAGATTCCGATGCTTCACGCCAGGTTTACTGTATAACTTGGACTTTCTTATTGACGATGAAACACAGAAATTACATCGGGATTAAATAGAAAAGGCACAATGAAGACTTAAGGACAAGAAGACTGACCCTTCTCACTGACTATGTTTTGAACCAATCCTGTGACACTAGTTATATATTCCGATGCTTCACTTCAGGTTTACTGTATCCCTGGGACCTTCTTATTGACGATGAACACTGAAATTGTATCGGAATTAAATACAAAAGGCAAAATGCTGACCTAAGTACACGAAGACTGACTCTTCTTACTGTCTACCGTTTGAACCATTCCTGTGACACTAGTTATAGATCGTATGCTATACTCCAGGTTTACTGTATCCCTTGGACCTTCTTATTGACGATGAAACACAGAAATTGCATCGGAATTAAATACAAAAGGCACAATGCCGACTTAAGGACAAGAAGAATGACTGTTCTTACTGACTATGTTTTGAACCATTCCTGTGACACTAGTTATAGATTCCAATGCTTCACTTCAGGTTTACTGTATCCCTTGGACCTTCTTATTGACGATGAAACACAGAAATTGCATCGGAATTAAATAGAAAAGGCACAATGCCGACTTAAGTACAAGAAGACTGACTCTTCTTACTGACTATGTTTTGAACCATTCCTGTGACACTACTTATAGATTCCGATGCTTAACTTCAGGTTTACTGTATCCCTTGGACATTCTCATTGACGATGAAACACAGAAATTGCATCGGAATTAGATAGAAAAGGCACAATGCCGACTTAAGTACAAGAAGACTGACTCTTCCTACTGTCTATGCTTTGATCCATTCCTGTGACACTAGTAGTGGATTCCGATGCTTCACTTCAGGTTTACTGTAGCCCTCTATTCTTCTTATTGACGATGAAACACAGAAATTGCATCGGAATTAAATACAAAAGGCACAATGCCGTCTTAAGTACAAGAAGACTGACTCTTCCTACTGTCTATGTTTTGAACCATTTCTGTGACACTAGTTATAGAGTCCGATGCTTCACTTCAGGTTTACTGTATCCCTTGGGCCTTCTTACTGACGATGAATCACAGAAATTGCATCGGAATTAAATACAAAAGGCACAATGCCGACTTAAGTACAAGAAGACTGACTCTTCTTACTGTCTATATTTTGAACCATTCCAGTGACACTAGTTATAGATTCCGATGCTTCACTTCAGGTTTACTGTATCCCTTGGATCTTCTTATTGACGATGAAACAAACAAATTGCATCGGAATTAAATACAAAAGGCACAATGCCGACTTAAGTACAAGACGTCTGACTCTTGCTACTGTCTATGTTTTGAACCACTCCTGTGACACTAGTTATAGATTCCGATGGTTCACTTCAGGTTTACTGTATCCCTCTGACCTTCTTATTGACGATGAAACACAGAACTTGCATCGGAATTAAATACAAAAGGCACAATGCCGAATTAAGTACAAGAAGACTGACTCTTCTTACTGTCTATTTTTGAATCATTCCTCTGATACCAGTTGTAGACTCCGATGCTTCACTCCAGGTTTACTGTATCTCTTATACCTTCTTATTGACGATGAAACACAGAAATTGCATCGGATTTAAATAAAAAGGCACAATGCCGACTTAAGTAAAAGAAGTCTGACTCTTCTTACTGTCTATGATTTGAACCATTCCTGTGATACTAGTTATAGATTCCGATGCTTCCCTCCAGGTTTACTGTATCCCTTGGAACTTCTTATTGACGATGAAACACAGAAATTGCATCAGAATGAAATAGAAAATGCACAATGATGACTTAAGTACAAGAGGACTGACTCTTCTTACTATGTTTTCAACCATTCCTGTGACACTACTTATGGATTCCGATGCAACACTTCAGGATTACTGTATCCCTCTGACCTTCTTATTGACGAAGAAACACAGAAATTGCATCGGAATTAATTACAAATGCACAATGCCGACCTAAGTACAAGAAGACTGACTCTTGTTACTGTCTATGTTTGGAACAATCCCTTTGACACTAGTTATAGATTCCGATGCTTCACTCCAGGTTTACTGTATCCCTTGGTCCTTCTTATTGACGATGAAACACAGAATTTGCATCGGAATTAAATACAAAAGGCACAATGCCAACTTAAGTACAAGAAGTCTGACTCTTCTTACTGTCTATGTTTGAACCATTCCTGTGACACTAGTTATAAATTCCGATGCTTCACTTCAGGTTTACTGTATCCCTTGGACCTTCTTATAGACGATGAAACGCAGAAATTGCATCGGAATTAAATACAAAAGTCACAATGCCGACTAATGTACAAGAAGACTGACTCTTCTTACAGTCTATGTTTTGAACCATTCCTGTGACACTAGTTATAGATTCCGGTGCTTCACTCCAGGTTTACTGTATCCCTTGGACTTTCTTATTGACGATGAAACACAGAAATTGCATCGGAATTAAATTCAAAAGGCTCAATGCTGGAATTAAGTACATGAAGACCGACTCTTTCTACTGACTATGTTTTGAACCATTCCTGTGACACTAGTTATAGATTCCGATTCTTCACTTGACGTTTACTGTATCCCATATACCTTCTTATTGACGATGAAACACCGAAATTGCATCGGAATTAAACACAAAAGGCACAATGCCGACTTCAGTACAAGAAGACTGACTCTTCTTACTGACTATGTTTTGAACCATTCCTGTGACAGTGCTTATGGATTCCGATGCTTCACTTCAGGATTACTGTATCCCTCTGACCTTCTTATTGACGAAAAAACACAGAAATTGCATCGGAATTAAATACAAAAGGCACAATGCCGACTTAAGGACAAGATGAATGACTGTTCTTATTGACTACGTTTTGAACCATTCCTGTGACACTAGTTATAGATTCCGATGCTTCACTTCAGGTTTATTGTATCCCTCTGACCTTCTTATTGACGATGAAACACAGTAATTGCATCTGAATTAAATACAAAATGCACTATGTCGACTTAAGTACAAGAGGACTCTCTCTTCTTACTGTCTATGTTTCGAACCATTCCTGTGACACTAGTTATAGATTCCGATGCTTCACTCCAGGTTTACTGTATCCCTTGGACCTTCTTATTGACGATGAAACACAGAAACTGCATCGGCATTAAATAGAAAAAGCACAATGCCGACTTAAGTACAAGAGGACTGACTCTTCTTACTGACTATGTTTTGAACCATTCCTGTGACACTACTTATAGATTCCGATGCTTAACTTCAGAATTACTGTATCCCTTGGACCTTCTTATTGACGATGAAACACAGAAATTGCATCGGAAATAGATAGAAAAGGCACAATGCCGACTTATGTACAAGAAGACTGACTCTTCCTACTGTCTATGCTTTGAACCATTCCTGTGACACTAGTAGTCTATTCCGATGCTTCACTTCAGGTTTACTGTAGCCCTCTAACCTTCTTATTGACGATGAAACACAGAAATTGCATCGGAATTAAATACAAAAGGCACAATGCCGTCTTAAGTACAAGAAGACTGACTCTTCCTACTGTCTATGTTTTGAACCATTTCTGTGACACTAGTTATAGAGTCCGAAGCTTCACTTCAGGTTTACTGTATCCCTTGGGCCTTCTTATTGACGATGAATCACAGAAATTGCATCGGAATTCAATACAAAAGGCTCAATGTCGACTTAAGTACAAGAAGACTGACTCTTCCTACTGTCTATGTTTTGAACCATTTCTGTGACACTAGTTATAGAGTCCGATGCTTCACTTCCGGCATTCTGTATCCCTTGGGCCTTATTATTGACGATGAATCACAGAAATTGCATCGGAATGAAATACAAAAGGCACAATGCCGACTTAAGTACAAGAAGACTGACTCTTCTTACTGTCTCTGTTTGAACCACTCCTGTGACACTAGTTATAGATTCCGATGCTTCACTTCAGGTTTACTGTATGCCTCTGACCTTCTTATTGACGATGAAACACAGAAATTGCATCGGAATTAAATACAAAAGGCACAATGCCGAATTAAGTACAAGAAGACTGACTCTTCTTACTGTCTATTTTTGAACCATTCCTGTGACACCAGTTAAAGACTCCGATGCTTCACTCCAGGTTTACTGTATCCCTTATACCTTCTTATTGACGATGAAACACAGAAATTGCATCGGAATAAATACTAAAGGTACAATGCCGACTTAAGTAAAAGAAGTCTGACTCTTCTTACTGTCTATGTTTTTAACCATTCCTGTGACACTAGTTATAGATTCCGATGCTTCACTTGACGTTTACTGTATCCCTTGGACCTTCTTATTGACGATGAAACACAGAAATTGCATCGGAATTAAATACAAAAGGCACAATGGTGACTTAAGTATGAGAAGACTGACTCTTCTTACTGTCTATGTTTTGAACCACTCCTGTGACACTAGTTATAGATTCCGATGCTTCACTTGACGTTTACTGTATCTCTTGGACCTTCTTATTGCCGTTGAAACACAGAAATTGCATCGGAATTAAATACAAAAGGCACAATTAAGACTTAAGGACAAGAAGACTGACTCTCCTTACTGACGAGGTTTGAACCATTCCTGTGACACTAGCTATAGATTCCGATGCTTCACTTCAAATTTACTGTATCAGTCTGACCTTCTTATTGACGATGATACACAGAAATTGCATCGGAATTAAATACAAAAGGCACAATGCCGACTTAAGTACAAGAAGACTGACTCTTCTTACTGTCTATGTTTGAACCATTCCATTGACACTAGTTACAGATCCGATGCTATACTCCAGGTTTACTGTATCCCTTGGACCTTCTTATTGACGATGAAACACAGAAATTGCATCGGAATTAAATACTAAAGGCACAATGCCGACTTCAGTACAAGAAGACTGACTCTTCTTACTGACTATGTTTTGAACCATTCCTGTGACATGACTTATAGATTCCGTTGCTTAACTTCAGGTTTACTGTATCCCTTGGGCCTTCTTGTTGACGATGAATCACAGAAATTGCATCGGAATTAAATACAAATGGCACAATGCCGAATTAAGTACAAGAAGACTGATTCTTCTTACTGTCTATTTTTGAACCATTCCTCTGACACCAGTTGTAGACTCCGATGCTTCACTCCACGTTTACTGTATCCCTTATACCTTCTTATTGACGATGAAACACAGAAATTGCATCGGAATTAAATACAAAAGGCACAATGCCGACCTAAGTACAAGGAGACTGACTCTTCTTACTGTCTATGTTTGGAACCATCCCTTTGACACCAGTTATAGATTCCAATGCTTCACTCAAGGTTTACTGTATCCCTTGGTCCTTCTTATTGACGATGAACCACAGAATTTGCATCAGAATTAAATACAAAAGGCACAATGCCAACTAAAGTACAAGAAGACTGACTCGTCTACTGTCTATGTTTTGAACCATTCCTGTGACACTAGTTATAAATTCCGATGCTTCACTTCAGGTTTACTGTATCCCTTGGACCTTCTTATAGGCGATGAAACACAGATATTGCATCGGAATTCAAAACAAAAGGCACAATGCCGACTTAAGTACAAGAAGACTGACTCTTCTTACTGTCTATATTTTGAACCACTCCTGTGACACTAGTTATAGATTCCGATGCTTCACTTCAGGTTTACCGTATCCCTCTGACCTTCTTATTGACGATGAAACACACAAATTGCATCGGAATTAAATACAAAAGGCACAATGCCGAATTAAGTAGAAGAAGACTGACTCTTCTTACTGTCTATGTTTGAACCATTCCTGTGACACCAGTTGTAGACTCCGATGCTTCACTCCAGGTTTACTGTATCCCTTACACCTTCTTATTGACGATGAAACACAGAAATTGCATCGGAATAAATACAAAAGGCACAATGCCGACTTAAGTAAAAGAAGTCTGACTCTTCTTACTGTCTGTATTTTGAACCATTCCTGTGACACTAGTTATAGATTCCGATGCTTCACTTGACGTTTACTGTATCCCTTGGACCTTCTTATTGACGATGAAACACAGAAATTGCATCGGAATTAAATACAAAAAGCACAATGGTGACTTAAGTATGAGAAGACTGACTCTTCTTACTGTCTATGCTTTGAACCATTCCTGTGACACTAGTTATAGATTCCGATGCTTCACTTGACGTTTACTGTATCCCTTGGACTTTCTTATTGCCGTTGAAACACAGAAATTGCATCGGAATTAAATACAAAAAGCACAATGCCGACTTAAGGACAAGAAGAATGATTGCTCTTACTGACTATGTTTTGAACCATTCCTGTGACACTACTTATAGATTCCGATGCTTAACTTCCGTTTACTTTATCCCTTGGGCCTTCTTATTGACGATGAATCACAGAAATTGCATCGGAATTAAATACAAAAGGCACAATGCCGAATTAAGTACAAGAAGACTGATTCTTCTTACTGTCTATTTTTGAACCATTCCTCTGACACCAGTTGTAGACTCCGATGCTTCACTCCACGTTTACTGTATCCCATATACCTTCTTATTGACGATGAAACACCGAAATTGCATCGGAATTAAACACAAAAGGGACAATGCCGACTTCAGTACAAGAAGACTGACTCTTCTTACTGACTATGTTTTGAACCATTCCTGTGACAGTGCTTATGGATTCCGATGCTTCACTTCAGGATTACTGTATCCCTCTGACCTTCTTATTGACGAAGAAACACAGAAATTGCATCGGAATTCAATACAAAAGGCATAATGCCGACCTAAGTACAAGAAGACTGACCCTCCTTACTGTCTATGTTTGGAACCATCCCTTTGACACTAGTTATAGATACCGATGCTTCACTCAAGGTTTACTGTATCCCTTGGTCCTTCTCATTGACGATGAACCACAGAATTTGCATCGGAATTAAATACAAAAGGCACAATGCCAACTAAACTACAACAAGACTGACTCTTCTACTGTCTATGTTTTGAACCATTCCTGTGACACTAGTTTTAAATTCCGATGCTTCACTTCAGGTTTACTGTATCCCTTGGACCTTCTTATAGACGATGAAACTCAGAAATTGCATTGGAATTAAATACAAAAGTCACAATGCCGACCAATGTACAAGAAGACTGACTCTTCTTACAGTCTATGATTTGAACCATTCCTGTGACACTAGTTATAGATTCCGGTGCTTCACTTCAGGTTTACTGTATCCCTTGGACCTTCTTATTGACGATGAAACACAGAAATTGCACCGGAATTATATTCAAAAGGCACAATGCCGAAATAAGTACATGAGGACCGACTCTTCCTACTGACTATACTTTGAACCATTCCAGTGACACTAGTTATAGATTGCGATGCTTCACTTGACGTTTACTGTATCCCTTGGACCTTCTTATTGATGATGAAACACAGAAATTGCATCGGAATTAAATACAAAAGGCACAATGCCGGCTTAAGTATGAGAAGACTGACTCTTCTTACTGTCTATGTTTTGAACCATTCCTGTGACACTGGTTATAGATTCCGATGCTTCACTTCAGGTTTACTGTATCCCTCTGACCTTCTTACTGACGATGAAACACAGAAATTGCATCGGAATGAAATACAAAAGGCACAATGCCGACTTAAGTACAAGAAGACTGACTCTTCTTACTGTCTCTGTTTGAACCACTCCTGTGACACTAGTTATAGATTCCGATGCTTCACTTCAGGTTTACTGTATGCCTCTGACCTTCTTATTGACGATGAAACACAGAAATTGCATCGGAATTAAATACAAAAGGCACAATGCCGAATTAAGTACAAGAAGACTGACTCTTCTTACTGTCTATTTTTGAACCATTCCTGTGACACCAGTTGCAGACTCCGATGCTTCACTCCAGGTTTACTGTATCCCTTATACCTTCTTATTGACGATGAAACACAGAAATTGCATCGGAATAAATACTAAAGGCACAATGCCGACTTAAGTAAAAGAAGTCTGACTCTTCTTACTGTCTATTTTTGAACCATTCCTCTGACACCAGTTGTAGACTCCGATGCTTCACTCCACGTTTACTGTATCCCTTATACCTTCTTATTGACGATGAAACACAGAAATTGCATCGGAATTAAATACAAAAGGCACAATGCCGACCTAAGTACAAGGAGACTGACTCTTCTACTGTCTATGTTTTGAACCATTCCTGTGACACTAGTTATAAATTCCGATGCTTCACTTCAGGTTTACTGTATCCCTTGGACCTTCTTATAGGCGATGAAACACAGATATTGCATCGGAATTCAAAACAAAAGGCACAATGCCGACTTAAGTACAAGAAGACTGACTCTTCTTACTGTCTATATTTTGAACCACTCCTGTGACACTAGTTATAGATTCCGATGCTTCACTTCAGGTTTACTGTATCCCTCTGACCTTCTTATTGACGATGAAACACAGAAATTGCATCGGAATTAAATACAACAGGCACAATGCCGAATTAAGTAGAAGAAGACTGACTCTTCTTACTGTCTATTTTTGAACCATTCCTGTGACACCAGTTGTAGACTCCGATGCTTCACTCCAGGTTTACTGTATCCCTTACTCTTTCTTATTGACGATGAAACACAGAAATTGCATCGGAATAAATACAAAAGGCACAATGCCGACTTAAGTAAAAGAAGTCTGACTCTTCTTACTGTCTGTATTTTGAACCATTCCTGTGACACTAGTTATAGATTCCGATGCTTCACTTGACGTTTACTGTATCCCTTGGACCTTCTTATTGACGATGAAACACAGAAATTGCATCGGAATTAAATACAAAAAGCACAATGGTGACTTAAGTTTGAGAAGACTGACTCTTCTTACTGTCTATGCTTTGAACCATTCCTGTGACACTAGTTATAGATTCCGATGCTTCACTTGACGTTTACTGTATCCCTTGGACTTTCTTATTGCCGTTGAAACACAGAAATTGCATCGGAATTAAATACAAAAGGCACAATGCCGACTTAAGGACAAGAAGAATGACTGCTCTTACTGACTATGTTTTGAACCATTCCTGTGACACTACTTATAGATTCCGATGCTTAACTTCGGTTTACGTTATCCCTTGGGCCTTCTTATTGACGATGAATCACAGAAATTGCATCGGAATTAAATACAAAAGGCACAATGCCGAATTAAGTACAAGAAGACTGATTCTTCTTACTGTCTATTTTTGAACCATTCCTCTGACACCAGTTGTAGACTCCGATGCTTCACTCCACGTTTACTGTATCCCATATACCTTCTTATTGACGATGAAACACCGAAATTGCATCGGAATTAAACACAAAAGGCACAATGCCGACTTCAGTACAAGAAGACTGACTCTTCTTACTGACTATGTTTTGAACCATTCCTGTGACAGTGCTTATGGATTCCGATGCTTCACTTCAGGATTACTGTATCCCTCTGACCTTCTTATTGACGAAGAAACACAGAAATTGCATCGGAATTCAATACAAAAGGCATAATGCCGACCTAAGTACAAGAAGACTGACCCTCCTTACTGTCTATGTTTGGAACCATCCCTTTGACACTAGTTATAGATACCGATGCTTCACTCAAGGTTTACTGTATCCCTTGGTCCTTCTTATTGACGATGAACCACAGAATTTGCATCGGAATTAAATACAAAAGGCACAATGCCAACTAAACTACAACAAGACTGACTCTTCTACTGTCTATGTTTTGAACCATTCCTGTGACACTAGTTTTAAATTCCGATGCTTCACTTCAGGTTTACTGTATCCCTTGGACCTTCTTATAGACGATGAAACTCAGAAATTGCATTGCAATTAAATACAAAAGTCACAATGCCGACTAATGTACAAGAAGACTGACTCTTCTTACAGTCTATGTTTTGAACCATTCCTGTGACACTAGTTGTAGATTCCGGTGCTTCACTTCAGGTTTACTGTATCCCTTGGACCTTCTTATTGACGATGAAACACAGAAATTGCACCGGAATTATATTCAAAAGGCACAATGCCGAAATAAGTACATGAGGACCGACTCTTCCTACTGACTATATTTTGAACCATTCCAGTGACACTAGTTATAGATTGCGATGCTTCACTTGACGTTTACTGTATCCCTTGGACCTTCTTATTGATGATGAAACACAGAAATTCCATCGGAATTAAATACAAAATGCACAATGCCGACTTAAGTATGAGAAGACTGACTCTTCTTACTGTCTATGTTTTGAACCATTCCTGTGACACTGGTTATAGATTCCGATGCTTCACTTCAGGTTTACTGTATCCCTCTGACCTTCTTACTGACGATGAAACACAGAAATTGCATCGGAATTAAATACAAAAGGCACAATGCCGACTTAAGTACAAGAAGACTGACTCTTCTTACTGTCTATGTTTGAACCATTCCATTGACACTTGTTATAGATTCCGATGCTTCACTCCAGGTTTACTGTATAACTTGGACCTTCTTATTGTCGATGAAACACAGAAATTGCATCGGAATTAAATACAAAAGGCACAATGAAGACTTAAGGACAAGAAGACTGACTCTCCTTACTGACGAGGTTTGAACCATTCCTGTGACACTAGCTATAGATTCCGATGCTTCACTTCAGGTTTACTGTATCCCTCTGACCTTCTTATTGACGATGAAACACAGAAATTGCATCGGAATTAAATACAAAAGGCACAATGCCGACTTAAGTACAAGAAGACTGACTCATCTTACTGTCTATGTTTGAACCATTCCATTGACACTTGTTATAGATTCCGATGCTTCACTCCAGGTTTACTGTATAACTTGGACCTTCTTATTGTCGATGAAACACAGAAATTGCATCGGAATTAAATAGAAAAGGCACAATGAAGACTTAAGGCCAAGAAGACTGACTCTTCCCACTGACTATGTTTTGAACCATTCCTGTGACACTAGTTATAAATTCCGATGCTTCACTTCAGGTTTACTGTATCCCCTGGACCTTCTTATTGACGATGAACACTGAAATTGCATCGGAATTAAATACAAAAGGCAAAATGCTGACTTTAGTACACGAAGACTGACTCTTCTTACTGTCTACGGTTTGAACCATTCCTGTGACACTAGTTATAGATCCGATGCTATACTCCAGGTTTACTGTATCCCTTGGACCTTCTTATTGACGATGAAACACAGAAATTGCATCGGAATTAAATAGAAAAGGCACAATGTCGACTTAAGTACAAGAAGACTGACTCTTCTTACTGACTATGTTTTGAACCATTCCTGTGACACTACTAATAGATTCCGATGCTTAACTTCAGGTTTACTGTATCCCTTGGACCTTCTTATTGACGATGAATCACAGAAATTGCATCGGAATTAAATACAAAAGGCACAATGCCGAATTAAGTACAAGAAGACTGATTCTTCTTACTGTCTTTTTTTGAACCATTCCTCTGACACCAGTTGTAGACTCCGATGCTTCACTCCACGTTTACTGTATCCCTTATACCTTCTTATTGACGCTGAAACACAGAAATTGCATCATAATTAAATACAAAAGGCACGATGCCGACTTAAGTACAAGAAGACTGGCTCTTCTTACTGACTATGTTTTGAACCTTTCCTGTGACAGTACTTATGGATTCCGATGCTTCACTTCAGGATTACTGTATCCCTCTGACCTTCTTATTGACGAAGAAACACAGAAATTGCATCGGAATTAAATGTTGTTGTTGTTGTGGTCTTCAGTCCTGAGACTGGTTTGATGCAGCTCTCCATGCTACTCTATCCTGTGCAAGCTTTTGCATCTCCCAGTACCTACTGCAACCTACATCCATCTGAATCTGCTTAGTGTATTCATCTGTTGGTCTCCCTCTACGATTTTTACCCTCCACGCTGACCTCCAATACTAAATTGGTGATCCCTTGATGCCTCAGAACATGACCTACCAACCGATCCCTTCTTCTGGTCAAGTTGTGCCACAAACTTCCCTTTTCCCCAATCCTATTCAATACTTCCTCATTAGTTATGTGATCTACCCATCTAATCTTCAGCATTCTTCTGTAGCACCACATTTCGAAAGCTTCTATTCTCTTCTTGTCCAAACTATTTACCGTCCATGTTTCACTTCCATACATGGCTACAATCCATACGAATACTTTCAGAAATGACTTCCTGACACTTATATCAATACTGGATGTTAACAAATTTCTCTTCTTCAGAAACGCTTTCCTTGCCATTGCCAGCCTACATTTTATATCCTCTCTACTTCGACCACCATCAGTTATTTTGCTCCCCAAATAGCAAAACTCCTTTACTACTTTAAGTGCCTCATTTCCTAATCTAATTCCCTCAGCATCACCCGACTTAATTAGACTACATTCCATTATCCTTGTTTTGCTTTTGTTGATGTTCATCTTATATCCTCCTTTCAAGACACTGTCCATTCCATTCAACTGCTCTTCCAAGTCCTTTGCTGTCTCTGACAGAATTACAATATCATCGGCGAACCTCAAAGTTTTTATTTCATCTCCATGAATTTTAATACCTACTCCGAATTTTTCTTTTGTTTCCTTTACTGCTTGCTCAATATATAGATTGAACAACATCGGGGAGAGGCTACAACCCTGTCTTACTCCCTTCCCAACCACTGCTTCCCTTTCAAGTCCCTCAACTCTTATAACTGCCATCTGGTTTCTGTACAAATTGTAAATAGCCTTTCGCTCCCTGTATTTCACCCCTGCCACCTTTAGAATTTGAAAGAGAGTATTCCAGTCAACATTGTCAAAAGCTTTCTCTAAGTCTACAAATGCTAGAAATGTGGGTTTGCCTTTCCTTAATCTTTCTTCTAAGATAAGTCGTAAGGTCAGTATTGCCTCACGTGTTCCAGTGTTTCTACGGAATCCAAACTGATCTTCCCCGAGGTTGGCTTCTACTAGTTTTTCCATTCGTCTGTAAAGAATTCGTGTTAGTATTTTGCAGCTGTGACTTATTAAGCTGATAGTTCGGTAATTTTCACATCTGTCAACACCTGCTTTCTTTGGGATTGGAATTATTATATTCTTCTTGAAGTCTGAGGGTATTTCGCCTGTTTCATACATCTTGCTCACCAGATGGTAGAGTTTTGTCAGGACTGGCTCTCCCACGGCCGTCAGTAGTTCCAATGGAATATTGTCTACTCCGGGGGCCTTGTTTCGACTCAGGTCTTTCAGTGCTCTGTCAAACTCTTCACGCAGTATCATATCTCCCATTTCATCTTCATCTACATCCTCTTCCATTTCCATAATATTGTCCTCAAGTACATCGCCCTTGTATAGACCCTCTATATACTCCTTCCACCTTTCTGCTTTCCCTTCTTTGCTTAGAACTGGGTTTCCATCTGAGCTCTTGATATTCATACAAGTCGTTCTCTTATCTCCAAAGGTCTCTTTAATTTTCCTGTGGGCGGTATCTATCTTACCCCTAGTGAGATAGGCCTCTACATCCTTGCATTTGTCCTCTAGCCATCCCTGCTTAGCCATTTTGCACTTCCTGTCGATCTCATTTTTGAGACGTTTGTATTCCTTTTTGCCTGTTTCACTTACTGCATTTTTATATTTTCTCCTTTCATCAATTGAATTCAATATTTCTTCTGTTACCCAAGGATTTCTACTAGCCCTCGTCTTTTTACCTACTTGATCCTCTGCTGCCTTCACTACTTCATCCCTCAAAGCTACCCATTCTTCTTCTACTGTATTTCTTTCCCCCATTCCTGTCAATTGCTCCCTTATGCTCTCCCTGAATCTCTGTACAACCTCTGGTTCTTTTAGTTTATCCAGGTCCCATTTCCTTAAATTCCCACCTTTTTGCAGTTTCTTCACTTTTAATCTACAGGTCTTTACCAATAGATTGTGGTCAGAGTCTACATCTGCCCCTGGAAATGTCTTACAATTTAAAACCTGGTTCCTAAATCTCTGTCTTACCATTATATAATCTATCTGATACCTTTCAGTATCTCCAGGGTTCTTCCATGTATACAACCTTCTTTCATGATTCTTAAACCAAGTGTTAGTTATGATTATGTTGTGCTCTGTGCAAAATTCGACCAGGCGGCTTCCTCTTTCATTTCTGTCCCCCAATCCATATTCACCTACTATGTTTCCTTCTCTCCCTTTTCCTACACTCGAATTCCAGTCACCCATGACTATTAAATTTTCGTCTCCCTTCACAATCTGAATAATTTCTTTTATTTCATCATACATTTCTTCAATTTCTTCGTCATCTGCAGAGCAAGTCGGCATATAAACTTGTACTACTGTAGTAGGTGTGGGCTTCGTATCTATCTTGGCCACAATAATGCGTTCACTATGCTGTTTGTAGTAGCTTACCCGCATTCCTATTTTCCTATTCATTATTAAACCTACTCCTGCATTACCCCTATTTGATTTTGTGTTTATAACCCAGTAGTCACCTGACCAGAAGTCTTGTTCCTCCTGCCACCGAACTTCACTAATTCCCACTATATCCAACTTCATCCTATCCATTTCCCTTTTTAAATTTTCTCTCGGAATTAAATACAAAAGGCATAATGCCGACCTAAGTACAAGAAGACTGACTCTTCTTACTGTCTATGTTTGGAACCATCCCTTTGACACTAGTTATAGATCCCGATGCTTCACTCAAGGTTTACTGTATCCCTTGGTCCTTCTTATTGACGAAGAACCACAGAATTTGCATCGGAATTAAATACAAAAGGCACAATGCCAACTTAAGTACAAGAAGACTGACTCTTCTACTGTCTATGTTTTGAACCATTCCTGTGACCCTAGTTATAAATTCCGATGCTTCACTTCAGGTTTACTGTATCCATTGGACCTTCTTATAGACGATGAAACACAGAAATTGCATCGGAATTAAATACAAAAGTCACAATGCCGACTAATGTACAAGAAGACTGACTCTTCTTACAGTCTATGATTTGAACCATTCCTGTGACACTAGTTATAGATTCCGGTGCTTCACTCCAGGTTTACTGTATCCCTTGGACCATCTTATTGACGATGAAACACAGAAATTGCATCGGAATTAAATTCAAAAGGCACAATGCCGAAATAAGTACATGAAGACCGACTCTTCCTACTGACTATATCTTGAACCAATCCTGTGACACTAGTTATAGATTCCGATGCTTCACTTGACGTTAACTGTGTCCCTTGGACCTTCTTATTGACGATGAAACACAGAAATTGCACCGGAATTAAATACAAAAGGCACAATGCCGACTTAAGTATGAGAAGACTGACTCTTCTTACTGTCCATGTTTTTAACCACTCCTGTGACACTGGTTATAGATCCCGATGCTTCACTCCAGGTTTACTGTATCCCTTGGACCTTCTTATTGCCGTTGAAACACAGAAATTGCATCGGTATTAAATACATAAGGCACAATGAAGACTTAAGGACAAGAAGACTGACTCTCCCTACTGACGAGGTTTGATCCATTCCTGTGACACTAGTTACAGATCCTATGCTATACTCCAGGTTTACTGTATCCCTTGGACCTTCTTATTGACGATGAAACACAGAAATTGCATCGGAATTAAATACAAAATGCACAATGCCGACTTAAGGACAATAAGAATGACTGTTCTTACTGACTATGTTTTGAACCATTCCTGTGACACTAGTTATAGATTCCAATGCTTCACTTCAGATTTATTGTATCCCTCTGACCTTCTTATTGGGGCTGAAACACAGAAATTACATCGGAATCAAATAGAAAAGGCACAATGTCGACTTAAGTACAAGAAGACTCACTCTTCTTACTGTCTATGTTTTGAACCAGTCCTGTGACACTAGTTATAGATTCCGATGCTTCACTCCAGATTTACTGTATCCCTTGGACCTTCTTATTGAAGATGAAACACAGAAATTGCATCGGAATTAAATAGAAAAGGCACAATGCCGACTTAAGTACAAGAAGACTGACTCTTCTTACTGACTATGTTTTGAACCATTCCTGCGACACTACTTATAGATTCCGATGCTAACTTCAGGTTTACTGTATCCCTTGGACATTCTAATTGACGATGAAACACAGAAATTGCATCGGAATTAGATAGAAAAGGCACAATGCTGACTTAAGTACAAGAAGACTGACTCTTCGTACTGTCTATGCTTTGAACCATTCCTGTGACACTAGTAGTGGATTCCGATGCTTCACTTCAGGTTTACTGTAGCCCTCTATTCTTCTTATTGACGATGAAACACAGAAATTGCATCGGAATTAAATACAAAAGGCACAATGCCGTCTTAAGTACAAGAAGACTGACTCTTCCTACTGTCTATGTTTTGAACCATTTCTGTGACAATAGTTACAGAATTCGATGCTTCACTATAGGTTTACTGTATCCCTTGGAACTTCTTGTTGACGATGAAACACAGAAATTGCATCAGAATTAAGTAGAAAATGCACAATGATGACTTAAGTACAAGAAGACTGACTCTTCTTACTGACTATGTTTTGATCCATTCCTGTGACACTAGTTATAGATTCCGATGCTTCACTCCAGGTTTACTGTATCTCTTATACCTTCTTATTGACGATGAAACACAGAAATTGCATCGGATTTAAATACAAAAGGCACAATGACGACTTAAGTAAAAGAAGTCTGACTCTTCTTACTGTCTATGATTTGAACCATTCCTGTGACACTACTTATGGATTTCGATGCTTCACTTCAGGATTACTGTATCCCTCTGACCTTCTTATTGACGAAGAAACACAGAAATTGCATCGGAATTAAATACAAAAGGCACAATGCCGACCTAAGTACAAGAAGACTGACTCTTCTTACTGTCTATGTTTGGAACCATCCCTTTGACACTAGTTATAGATTCCGATGCTTCACTCCAGGTTTACTGTATCCCTTGGTCCTTCTTATTGACGATGAAACACAGAATTTGCATCGGAATTAAATACAAAAGGCACTATGCCAACTTAAGTACAAGAAGACTGACTCTTCTTACTGTCTATGTTTGAACCATTCCTGTGACACTAGTTATAAATTCCGATGCTTCACTTCAGGTTTACTGTATCCCTTGGACCTTCTTATAGACGATGAAACACAGAAATTGCATCGGAATTAAATACAAAAGTCACAATGCCGACTAATGTACAAGAAGACTGACTCTTCTTACAGTCTATGTTTTGAACCATTCCTGTGACACTAGTTATAGATTCCGGTGCTTCACTCCAGGTTTACTGTATCCCTTGGACTTTCTTATTGACGATGAAATACAGAAATTGCATCGGAATTAAATTCAAAAGGCACAATGCCGAATTAAGTACATGAAGACCGACTCTTTCTACTGACTATGTTTTGAACCATTCCTGTGACACTAGTTCTAGATTCCGATTCTTCACTTGACGTTTACTGTATCCCTTGGACCTTCTTATTGACGATGAAACACAGAAATTGCATCGGAATTAAATACAAAAGGCACAATGCCGACTTAAGTATGAGAAGACTGACTCTTCTTACTGTCTATGTTTTGAACCATTCCTGTGACACTGGTTATAGATTCCAATGCTTCACTCCAGGTTTACTGTATCCCTTGGACCTTCTTATTGCTGTTGAAACACAGAAATTGCATCGGAATTAAATACAAAAGGCACAATGAAGACTTAAGGACAAGAAGACTGACTCTCCTTACTCACGAGGTTAGAACTATTCCTGTGACACTAGCTATAGATTCCGATGCTTCAATTCAGGTTTACTGTATCCCTCTGACCTTCTTGTTGACGATGAAACACAGAAATTGCATCGGAATTAAATACAAAAGGCACAATGCCGCCTTAAGTACAAGAAGACTGACTCTTCTTACCGTCTATGTTTTGAACCATTCCATTGACACTTGTTATAGATTCCGATGCTTCTCTCCAGGTTTACTGTATCCCTTGGGCCTTCTTATTGACGATGAAACACAGAAATTGCATCGGAATTAAATAGAAAAACCACAATGATGACTTAAGGACTAGAAGACTGACTCTTCTCACTGACTATGTTACGAACCATTCCTGTGACACTAGTTATATATTCCGATGCTTCACCTCAGGTTTACTGTCTCCCTTGGACCTTCTTATTGACGATGAAACACAGAAATTGCATCGGAATTAAATACAAAAGGCACAATGCCGTCTTAAGTACAAGAAGACTGACTCTTCCCACTGTCTATGTTTTGAACCATTTCTGTGACACTAGTTATAGAGTCCGATGCTTCACTTCAGGTTTACTATAACATTTGGGCCTTCTTATTGACGATGAATCACAGAAATAGCATCGGAATTCAATACAAAAGGCTCAATGTCGACTTAAGTACAAGAAGACTGACTCTTCCTACTGTCTATGTTTTCAACCATTTCTGTGACACTAGTTATAGAGTCCGATGCTTCACTTCAGGCATTCTGTATCCCTTGGGCCTTATTATTGACGATGAATCACAGAAATTGCATCGGAATTAAATACAAAAGGCACAATGCCGACTTAAGTACAAGAAGGCTGACTCCTGTTACTGTCTATATTTTGAACCATTCCAGTGACACTAGTTATAGATTCCGATGCTGCACTTCAGGTTTACTGTATCCCTTGGACCTTCTTATTGACGATGAAACACAGAAATGGCATCGGAATTAAATACAAAAGGCACAATGCCGACTTAAGTACAAGACGTCTGACTCTTCTTACTGTCTATGTTTTGAACCACTCCTGTGACACTAGTTATAGATTCCGATGCTTCACTTTAGGTTTACTGTATCCCTCTGACCTTCTTATTGACGATGAAACACAGAAATTGCATCGGTATTAAATACAAAAGGCACAATGCCGAATTAAGTACAAGAAGACTGACTCTTCTTACTGTCTATTTTTGAACCATTCCTCTGACACCACTTGTAGACTCCGATGCTTCACTCCAGGTTAACTGTATCCCTTATACATTTTTATTGACGATGAAACACAGAAATTGCATCGGAATTAAATACAAAAGGCACAATGCCGACTTAAGTAAAAGAAGTCTGACTCTTCAAATTGTCTATGATTTGAACCATTTCTGTGACACTAGTTATAGATTCCGATGCTTCACTCCAGGTTTACTGAATCCCTTGGAACTTCTTATTGACGATGAAACACAGAAATTGCATCAGAATGAAATAGAAAATGCACAATGATGACTTAAGTACATGAAGACTGACTTTTCTTACTGACTATGATTTGAACCATTCCTGTGACACTACTTATGGATTTCGATGCTTCACTTCAGGATTACTGTATCCCTCTGACCTTCTTATTGACGAAGAAACACAGAAATGGCATCGGAATTAAATACAAAAGGCACAATGCCGACCTAGGTACAAGAAGACTGACTCTTCTTACTGTCTTGGTTTTGAACCATCCCTTTGACACTAGTTATAGATTCCGATGCTTCACTCCAGGTTCACTGTATCCCTTGGTCTTTCTTATTGACGATGAAACACGGAATTTGCATCGGAATTAAATACAAAATTCACAATGCCCACTTAAGTACAACAAGACTGACTCTTCCTACTGTCTATGTTTTGAACCATTCCTGTGACACTAGTTATAAACTCCGATGCTTCACTTCAGGTTTACTGTATCCCTTGGACCTTCATATAGACGATGAAACACAGAAATTGCATCGGAATTAAATACAAAAGTCACAATGCCGACTAAAGTACAAGAAGGCTGACTCTTCTTACAGTCTATGTTTTGAACCGTTCCTGTGACACTAGTTATAGATTCCGGTGCTTCACTCCAGGTTTACTGTAGCCCTCTAACCTTCTTATTGACGATGAAAC
Organism: Schistocerca piceifrons; assembly: GCF_021461385.2. Taxonomy (NCBI): domain Eukaryota; kingdom Metazoa; phylum Arthropoda; class Insecta; order Orthoptera; family Acrididae; genus Schistocerca; species Schistocerca piceifrons. Next base: position 461,023 of record NW_025728702.1, read on the forward strand.
ACAGAAATTGCATCGGAATTAAATTCAAAAGGCACAATGCCGAATTAAGTACATGAAGACCGACTCTTCCTACTGACTATGTTTTGAACCATTCCTGTGACACTAGTTATAGATTCCGATGCTTCACTTGACGTTTACTGTATCCCTTGGACATTCTTATTGCCGATGAAACACAGAAATTGCATCGGAATTAAACACAAAAGCCACAATGAAGACTTAAGGACAAGAAGACTGACTCCTCATACTGTCTATGTTTTGAACCATTCCATTGACACTAGTTATAGAATCCAATGCTTCACGCCAGGTTTACTGTATCCCTTGGACCTTCTTATTGACGATGAAACACAGAAATTGCATCGGAATTAAATAAAAAAGGCACAATACCGACTAAAGTACAAGAAGTCTGACTCTTCTTACAGTCTATGTTTTGAACCATTCCTGTGACACTAGTTATAGATTCCGGTGCTTCACTCCAGGTTTACTGTTTCCCTTGGACCTTCTTATTGACGAAGAAACACAGGAATTACATCAGAATTAAATAGAAAAGACACAATGCCGACTTAAGTACTAGAAGACTGACGCTTCTTACTGACTATGTTTTGAACCCTTCCTGAGACACTAGTTAAAGATTCCGATGCTTCACTTGAGGTTTACTGTATCCCTAGGACCTTCTTATTGACGATGAAACACAGAAATTGCATCGGAATTAAATACAAAATGCACAATGCCGACTTAAGTACAAGAAGACAAGAAGACTGACACGTCTTACTGTCTATGTTTTGAACCATTCCTGTGACACTAGTTATAGATTCCTATGCTTCACTCCAGGTTTTCTGTATCCTTTGGGCCTTCTTATTGACAATGAAACACAGAAGTTGCATCGGAATTAAATACAAAAGGCACAATGCCGACTTAAGGACAAGAAAACTGACTCATCTTATTACTGACTATGTTTAGAACCATTCCTGTGACTCTAGCTATAGATTCCGATGCTTCACTTCAGGTTAACTGTATCCCTCTGACTTTCTTATTGATGATGAAACACAGAAATTACATCGTAATTTAATACAAAAGGCACAATGCCGACTTAAGTACAAGAAGACTGACTCCTCATACTGTCTATGTTTTGAACCATTCCATTGATACTAGTTATACAATCCAATGCTTCACGCCAGGTTTACTGTATCCCTTGGACCATCTTATTGACGATGAAACACAGTAATTGCATCGGAATTAAATAGAAAAGGCACAATGAAGACTTAAGTACAAGAAGACTGACTCTTCCTAATGTCTATGTTTTGAACCATTTCTGTGACACTTGTTATAGAGTCCGATGCTTCACTTCAGGTTTACTGTATCCCTTGGGCCTTCTTATTGACGATGAATCACAGAAATTGCATCGGAATTAAATACAAAAGGCACAATGCCGACTTAAGTACAAGAAGACTGACTCTTCCTACTGTGTATATTTTGAACCATTCCAGTGACACTAGTTATAGATTCCGATGCTTCACTTCAGGTTTACTGTATCCCTTGGACCTTCTTATTGACGATGAAACACAGAAATTGCATCGGAATTAAATACAAAAGGCACAATGCCGAGTTAAGTACAAGACGTCTGATTCTTCTGACTGTCTATGTTTTGAACCATTCCTGTGACACTAGTTATAGATTCCGATGCTTCACTTCAGGTTTACTGTATCCCACTGACCGTCTTAGTGACGATGAGACACAGAAATTGCATCGGAATTAAATACAAAAAGCACAATGCCGACTTAAGTACAAGAATACTGACTCAACTTACTGTCTATGATTTGAATCGTCCCTGTGACACTAGTTATAGATTCCGATGCTTTACTCCAGGTTTACTGTATCCCTTGGACCGTCTTATTGACGATGAAACACAGAAATTGCATCGGAATTAAATACAAAAGGCACAATGCCGACTTAAGTAAAAGAAGTCTGACTCTTCTTACTGTCTATGATTTGAACCATTCCTGTGACACTAGTTATAGATTCCGATGCTTCACTCCAGGTTTACTGTATCCCTTGGAACTTCTTATTGACGATGAAACACAGAAATACCATCAGAATTAAATAAAAATGCACAATGATGACTTAAGTACAAGAAGACAAGAAGACTGACACGTCTTACTGTCTATGTTTTGAACCATTCCTGTGACACTAGTTATAGATTCCTCTGCTTCACTCCAGGTTTTCTGTATCCTTTGGGCCTTCATATTGACGATGAAACACAGAAGTTGCATCGGAATTAAATACAAAAGGCACAATGCCGACTTGAGGACAAGGAAACTGACTCTTCTTATTACTGACTATGTTTTGAACCATTCCTGTGACACTAGCTATAGATTCCGATGCTTCACTTCAGGTTAACTGTATCCCTCTGACTTTCTTATTGACGATGAAACACAGAAATTGCATCGGAATAAATACAAAAGGCACAATGTCGACTTAAGTACAAGAAGACTGACTCCTCTTACTGTCTATATTTTGAACCATTCCATTGACACTAGTTATAGATTCCGATGCTTCACTCCAGGTTTACTGTATCCCTTGGACCATCTTATTGACGATGAAACACAGTAAATGCATCGGAATTAAATAGAAAAGGCACAATGAAGACTTAAGTACAAGAAGACTGACTCTTCCTACTGTCTATGTTTTGATCCATTTCTGTGACACTAGTTATAGAGTCCGATGCTTCACTTCAGGTTTACTGTATCCCTTGGGCCTTCTTGTTGACGATGAATCACAGAAATTGCATCGGAATTAAATACAAAATGCACAATGCCGACTTAAGTACAAGAAGACTGACTCTTCTTACTGCCTATGTTTTTAACCATCTCTGTGACACTAGTTATAGATTCCGATGCTTCACTTCAGGCTTACTGTATACCTTGGTCCTTCTTATTGACGTTGAAACACAGAAATTGCATCGGAATTAAGTACAAAATTCACAATGCGCACTTAAGTACAAGAAGACTGACTCTTCTTACTGACTATGTTTTGAACCAATCCTGTGACACTAATTATAAATTCCGATGCTTCACTTCAGGTTTACTGTATCCCTTGGACCTACTTGTTGACGATGATACACAGAAATTGCATCGGAATTAAATACAAAAGGCACAATGCAGAATTAAGTACAAGAAGAATGACTCTACTTACTGTCAATATTTTGAGCCATTCCTGTGACACTAGTTATAGATTCCGATGCTTCACTCCAGGTTTACTGTATCCCTTGGACATTCTTATTGACGATGAAACACAGAAATTGCATCGGAATTAAATACAAAAGGCACAATACCGACTAAAGTACAAGAAGACTGACTCTTCTTACAGTCTATGTTTTGAACCATTTCTGTGACACTAGTTATAGATTCCGGTGCTTCACTCCAGGTTTATTGTTTCCCTTGGACCTTCTTATTGACAACGAAATACAGGAATTGCATCAGAAATAAATAGAAAAGACACAATGCCGGCTTAAGTACAAGAAGACTGACGCTTCTTACTGACTATGTTTTGAACCATTCCTGTGACACTAGTTAAAGATTCCGATGCTTCACTTGAAGATTACTGTATCCCTTGGACCTTCTTATTGACGATGAAACAAAGAAATTGCATCGGAATTAAATAGAAAAGGCACAATGCCGACTTAAGTACAAGAAGACTGACTAATCTTACTGTCTATGTTTTGAACCATTCCATTGACACTAGTTTTAGATTCCGATGCTTCACTCCAGGTTTACTGTATCCCTTGGACCACCTTATTGACGATGAAACACAGTAATTGCATCGGAATTAAATAGAAAAGGCACAATGAAGACTTAAGTACAAGAAGACATACTCTTCTTACTGACTATGTTTTGAACCATTCCTGGGACACTAGTTATAGATTCCGATGCTTCACTTCAGGTTTACTGTATCCCTTGGACATTCTTATTGACGATGAAACACTGAAATTACATCGGAATTAAATACAAAAGGCTAAATGCTGACTTATGGACAAGAAGACTGACTGTTCTTACTGACTATGTTTGAACCATTCCTGTGACACTATTTATAGATTCCGATGCTTCACTTCAGTTTTATTGTATCCCTCTGACCTTCTTATTGACGAAGAAACACAGAAATTGCATCGCAATTAATTAGAAAAGGCACAATGCCGACTTAAGTACAAGAAGATTGACTCTTCTTACTGTCTATGTTTTGAACCTTTCCTGTGACACTAGTTATAGATTCCGATGCTTCACTCCAGGTTTACTGTATCCCTTGGACCTTCTTATTGACGATGAAACACAGCAATTGCTTCGGAATTAAATAGAAAAGGCACAATGCCGACTTAAGTACAAGAAGACTGACTCTTCATACTGTCTATATTTTGAAACATTCCAGTGACACTAGTTATAGATTCCGATGCTTCACTTCAGGTTTACTGTATCCCATGGACCTTCTTATTGACGATGAAACACAGAAATTTAATCGGAATTAAATACAAAAGGCACAATGACAACTTAAGTACAAGACGTCTGACTCATTTTTCTGTCTATGTTTTGAACCATTCCTGTGACACTAGTTATAGATTCCGATGCTTCACTTCAGGTTTACTGTATCCCTCTGACCTTCTTAGTGACGATGAAACACAGAAATTGCATCGGAATTAAATACAAAAAGCACAATGCCGACTTAAGTACAATAATACTGACTCATCTTACTGTCTATGTTTTGAACCTTCCCTGTGACACTAGTTATAGATTCCGATGCTCCACTCCAGGATTACTGTATCCCTTGGACCTCCTTATTGACGATGAAACACAGAAATTGCATCGGAATTAAATACAAAAGGCACAATGCCGACTTAAGGACAAGAAGACAAGGAGACTGACTCGTCTTACTGTCTATGCTTTTAACCATTCCTGTGACACTAGTTATAGATTCCTATGCTTCACTCCAGGTCTTCTGTATCCCTTGGACCTTTTTATTGACGATCAAACACAGAAGTTGCATCGGAATTAAATACAAAAGGCACAATGCCGATTTAAGGACAAGAAGACTGACTCTTCTTATTACTGACTATGCTTTGAACCATTCCTGTGACACTAGCTACAGATTCCGATGCTTCACTTCAGGTTTACTGTATCCCATGGACCTTCTTATTGACGATGAAACACAGAAATTTAATCGGAATTAAATACAAAAGGCACAATGACAACTTAAGTACAAGACGTCTGACTCCTCTTTCTGTCTATGTTTTGAACCATTCCTGTGACACTAGTTTTAGATTCCGGTGCCTCACTCCAGGTTTATTGTTTCCCTTGGACCTTCTTATTGACGACGAAACACAGGAATTGCATCAGAATTAAATAGAAAAAGCACAATGCCGACTTAAGTACAATAATACTGACTCATCTTACTGTCTATGTTTTGAACCATTTCTGTGACACTAGTTATAGATTCCGGTGCTTCACTCCAGGTTTATTGTTTCCCTTGGACCTTCTTATTGACAACGAAATACAGGAATTGCATCAGAAATAAATAGAAAAGACACAATGCCGGCTTAAGTACAAGAAGACTGACGCTTCTTACTGACTATGTTTTGAACCATTCCTGTGACACTAGTTAAAGATTCCGATGCTTCACTTGAAGATTACTGTATCCCTTGGACCTTCTTATTGACGATGAAACAAAGAAATTGCATCGGAATTAAATAGAAAAGGCACAATGCCGACTTAAGTACAAGAAGACTGACTAATCTTACTGTCTATGTTTTGAACCATTCCATTGACACTAGTTTTAGATTCCGATGCTTCACTCCAGGTTTACTGTATCCCTTGGACCACCTTATTGACGATGAAACACAGTAATTGCATCGGAATTAAATAGAAAAGGCACAATGAAGACTTAAGTACAAGAAGACATACTCTTCTTACTGACTATGTTTTGAACCATTCCTGGGACACTAGTTATAGATTCCGATGCTTCACTTCAGGTTTACTGTATCCCTTGGACATTCTTATTGACGATGAAACACTGAAATTACATCGGAATTAAATACAAAAGGCTAAATGCTGACTTATGGACAAGAAGACTGACTGTTCTTACTGACTATGTTTGAACCATTCCTGTGACACTATTTATAGATTCCGATGCTTCACTTCAGGTTTATTGTATCCCTCTGACCTTCTTATTGACGAAGAAACACAGAAATTGCATCGCAATTAATTAGAAAAGGCACAATGCCGACTTAAGTACAAGAAGATTGACTCTTCTTACTGTCTATGTTTTGAACCTTTCCTGTGACACTAGTTATAGATTCCGATGCTTCACTCCAGGTTTACTGTATCCCTTGGACCTTCTTATTGACGATGAAACACAGCAATTGCTTCGGAATTAAATAGAAAAGGCACAATGCCGACTTAAGTACAAGAAGACTGACTCTTCATACTGTCTATATTTTGAAACATTCCAGTGACACTAGTTATAGATTCCGATGCTTCACTTCAGGTTTACTGTATCCCATGGACCTTCTTATTGACGATGAAACACAGAAATTTAATCGGAATTAAATACAAAAGGCACAATGACAACTTAAGTACAAGACGTCTGACTCATTTTTCTGTCTATGTTTTGAACCATTCCTGTGACACTAGTTATAGATTCCGATGCTTCACTTCAGGTTTACTGTATCCCTCTGACCTTCTTAGTGACGATGAAACACAGAAATTGCATCGGAATTAAATACAAAAAGCACAATGCCGACTTAAGTACAATAATACTGCCTCATCTTACTGTCTATGTTTTGAACCTTCCCTGTGACACTAGTTATAGATTCCGATGCTCCACTCCAGGATTACTGTATCCCTTGGACCTCCTTATTGACGATGAAACACAGAAATTGCATCGGAATTAAATACAAAAGGCACAATGCCGACTTAAGGACAAGAAGACAAGGAGACTGACTCGTCTTACTGTCTATGCTTTTAACCATTCCTGTGACACTAGTTATAGATTCCTATGCTTCACTCCAGGTCTTCTGTATCCCTTGGACCTTTTTATTGACGATCAAACACAGAAGTTGCATCGGAATTAAATACAAAAGGCACAATGCCGATTTAAGGACAAGAAGACTGACTCTTCTTATTACTGACTATGCTTTGAACCATTCCTGTGACACTAGCTACAGATTCCGATGCTTCACTTCAGGTTTACTGTATCCCATGGACCTTCTTATTGACGATGAAACACAGAAATTTAATCGGAATTAAATACAAAAGGCACAATGACAACTTAAGTACAAGACGTCTGACTCCTCTTTCTGTCTATGTTTTGAACCATTCCTGTGACACTAGTTTTAGATTCCGGTGCCTCACTCCAGGTTTATTGTTTCCCTTGGACCTTCTTATTGACGACGAAACACAGGAATTGCATCAGAATTAAATAGAAAAGACACAATGCCGACTTAAGTACAAGAAGACTGACGCTTCTTACTGACTATGTTTTGAACCATTCCTGTGACACTAGTTAAAGATTCCGATGCTTCACTTGAAGTTTACTGTATCCCTTGGACCTTCTTATTGACGATGAAACACAGAAATTGCATCGGAATTAAATACAAAAGGCACAATGCCGACTTAAGTACAAGAAGACTGACTAATCTTACTGTCTATGTTTTGAACCATTCCATTGACACTAGTTTTAGATTCCGATGCTTAACTCCAGGTTTACTGTATCCCTTGGACCATCTTATTGACGATGAAACACAGTAATTGCATCCGAATTAAATAGAAAAGGCACAATGAAGACTTAAGTACAAGAAGACATACTCTTCTTACTGACTATGTTTTGAACCATTCCTGGGACACTAGTTATAGATTCCGATGCTTCACTCCAGGTTTACTGTATCACTTGGACCTTTTTATTGACGATGAAACACAGCAATTGCTTCGGAATTAAATAGAAAAGGCACAATGCCGACTTAAGTACAAGAAGACTGACTCTTCTTACTGTCTATATTTTGAACCATTCCAGTGACACTAGTTATAGATTCCGATGCTTCACTTCAGGTTTACTGTATCCCATGGACCTTCTCATTGACGATGAAACACAGAAATTTAATCGGAATTAAATACAAAAGGCACAATGACAACTTAAGTACAAGACGTCTGACTCTTCTTTCTGTCTATGTTTTGAACCATTCCCGTGACACTAGTTATAGATTCCGATGCTTCACTTCAGGTTTACTGTATCCCTCTGACCTTCTTAGTGACGATGAAACACAGAAATTGCATCGGAATTAAATACAAAAAGCACAATGCCGACTTAAGTACAATAATACTGACTCATCTTACTGTCTATGTTTTGAACCTTCCCTGTGACACTAGTTATAGATTCCGATGCTCCACTCCAGGATTACTGTATCCCTTGGACCTTCTTATTGACGATGAAACACAGAAATTGCATCGGAATTAAATACAAAAGGCACAATGCCGACTTAAGGACAAGAAGACAAGGAGACTGACTCGTCTTACTGTCTATGTTTTGAACCATTCCTGTGACACTAGTTATAGATTCCTATGCTTCACTCCAGGTCTTCTGTATCCCTTGGACCTTTTTATTGACGATCAAACACAGAAGTTGCATCGGAATTAAATACAAAAGGCACAATGCCGACTTAAGGACAAGAAGACTGACTCTTCTTATTACTGACTATGCTTTGAACTATTCCTGTGACACTGGCTACAGATTCCGATGCTTCACTTCAGGTTAACTGTATCCC